>NW_015505696.1:1264651-1272191 GCF_001515645.1 Sinocyclocheilus grahami
CCCGGAGCTCATGGAGCCCGCTCCAGTCCCGGAGTTCACGGAGCCCGCTCCAGTCCGGGAGCACCCAGAGCTCACGGAGCCCGCTCCAGTCCCGGATCTCTCAGAGCCCGCTCCAGTCTCGGATTTCTCAGAGCCCGCTCCAGTCCCGGATTTCACAGAGGCCGCTCCAGTCCCGGATTTCACAGAGGCCGCTCCAGTCCGGGAGCATCCAGAACTCACAGAGCCTGCTCCAGTCCGGGAGCTCACAGAGCCCGCTCCAGTCCCGGATTTCACAGAGCCATGACAAGCGTCATTTGGAAGATGCTTATGTCGGATTTGATTCTTCCTGAAGAAAGTTCTCTCTGGATTGAGTTTCACTTTGGTACAGTACGGTGAAAACTGCTTTTTGTTTTCATACCTGAGGACCTTGAAGATCTCCTGCATGTGTGAGAGAGAGAGGAGAGCTGTGAAGCATGAGGCACGTCTCATCAGATAAGACATGCTGTCAAAGTCTGATCTATATTCTCCTTCAGCGCAGGAGAGAGTGTGCATGGTGACCCTGTGAGGGAGGCAGAGAGATCAGGAGACTGAGATAAACACAGCCAAACACACAGAGGCTCTCCATGTTGGTGGAGAGGAGCAATCTTTAGTAAACAGGACTATCTTTTCCACACAGGGCGGTGTAATGGCCTATATACAGTGGGTACGGAAAGTATTCAGACCCCCTTAAATTTTTCACTCTTTAAAAGAATAGAGCATGGTGGGCAGTGCTTTTTACAGGGATTCAGTGTGTGTGTGTGTGTGTGTGTGTGTCAGATTAGTGAGTTATTGTGAGATGCAAACTCGTAATTGTGAAAGTTTATATCTTGAAATTCTGAGTTTATACTGCATCTCACAATTCTGAGAAAAAAGGATTTGCCAGAATTCAGAATTGTCATATATATAGTCGCATTTACCTTTTTAATTTTTTCCATGGCGGAATTGAGCTTCCAGAGTGATTAGCTGTGTAAAGTGTGCAACAGACTGTCTCGTCTCGTAGCTGTCTCGTAGCGTGCGTTTGGCATTAGTCTGAGCAAACCGGCTCCCGGGAACCCAACTGTGATGAAATGTGAGAGAGAGAGCGCTGGCAACAGGTCATGCTAATGGAAGCTTTTATCAGCTCAAAATGAAGGCTGAGACTCAAACAGAAAATGGCCCTCAATGTGTGCTGACTGATATAACAATTTAACAGCACAAATAGTTGGCATGGCATCATATGAAATTCATTTCCCTCATATTTGCCCAAGCCTGAAAAGCAGTCATGTAGCATCTTGTCCACTATGAGGAATGTCTGATATGACATTACTCGGTTCTCTTAGCTCTTATTGTTAAGATGCATCAGTGTCAAAGCCAAATTACTGCTCATCTTCATCACAAGAGAGAGAAAAAGCACTCAAACGCCAGACCTGTGGCAGCTGAAGACACTTTGCATGAATATGATACACTTTAGTGTCTCATGACATTTGTAAAACCATTAGAGGCACAAATCGCATTTTCTTTTGTGTAATCTAGCATATTATTACTCTGGAGAAGTAGATTGTTTTAAAGCACTCTTGATGCTCTAGTACAAAAAAAAACTTCTTTTTTTTAATCGTGAGACAAGAAGTGACATAGTTCGGAATCTTTCTATAACTTGGCGGGATGATAAATAAATAATTTATTTTTATTGTTTTTACAATTGTCTGTCTTCCACCCCAATCAATTATTGTAAGATTGTATTGTTGTTAAAAAGTTGTTTTTAGTATAGAAACCGAATTCCTATTTATAAACTTAAATTGTTTACTGTATTTTCTTCCATTAATGCAGTTATACATTTCATTTAGGCTAAACTTGAAACAGTGTTGTTATTGTTTACTAAAACTATTGGAAATCATTTTAGGTCAAATAAATGCTGAAATAAAATAACATTTAAATATTGGATGAAAAGCTTCTTAAAATTAAATATGTTGCATTCACAACAATAATATACTAATTATATATATATATACAGTATATATATATATATATATATATATATATATATATATATATACATAGCTGTATATAAATACATATAGATAAAACAAAAACCAATAAAAATGCACACAAAACAAAATTAATGAAACTTAAAATTAAAGAGCTAATTTAAAATATTAATAAATAGTATGTAAGTAATAATAAAATAAAACAGATTTGCAACCCTGTTACAGATGCTGGTATTTTATTTTGTTTTATTTTATACATTTGTGTGTTAATTTTTGATGTTTAAACTTTGTTGAAAAGAGAAAAAAAAAACATTTTGGAAGAAGAATTGAAAGCCTTATTTTGTTCTCTGCCTGAAATAATTTTGAGCAATGTCATGAACAAACTCTCATATGTATCTCAGCAATTTCTCATCTCACAGCTGGTAAATTTATGACATCCAAACTTTGAAAGATGTCACCCAAAATCTATAAAATGAGGTGCAGAGCTGGAGACGCTCATTCGTGTTTGACAAGCAGTTCGTGCCATCAATGTTGAACCGCTTCTTTTATCTTGCTTTAGCTTTCTCATCCCTCTGTGTTTTTATATTCACCGTTTTATGATTGTTTAATGCATTTTCAAAGAGTCTGAAGGCGCTGTGTGTTTTATTTGCTGTTAGTCAGCAATGTTATGAGCAGAATATAAATCCCTCCATCAGAGGTGAGATGGCAGCGCTTCATGTGCATCTGGGGGAAGACAAAGTGTCGACTGAATATGCAGTTGCCATATTAAGAGGAGAAATCACCCTGCTGCCCTCAGACGTGTGCAGGAAGTGAGGCTCTGACTGGCAGACAGCGGGCTCTTTGAGCCATGTGTGTGTGTGTGTGTGTGTGCGTGCTTGCGTGTGTATGTGTGTTTGAGGGGAATAAGGGGGAAAATGTAATCCCTGAGCGAAGTGCTGAATAGGCAGATATCCTCTAACCTCTGAAGGTGAAACTTAATCTCTATTTACTGACAGAGGGGCTAAATCATCAGCACGAGTGTGTGTGTGGGTGTGTGTGCGAGTGTGTGTGTGCGAGTGTGTGTGTGTGTGTGTGAGCGTGAGTGTGTGCGCGTGTGCGCGCGTGTGTGTGTGTGTGTGTGTGTGGGTGTGTGTGTGGGTGTGTGTGCGAGTGTGTGTGTGCGAGGGTGTGTGTGTGTGTGTGTGTGTGGGTGTGTGTGTGGGTGTGTGTGCGAGTGTGTGTGTGCGAGGGTGTGTGTGTGTGTGTGTGTGTGGGTGTGTGTGTGGGTGTGTGTGCGAGTGTGTGTGTGCGAGGGTGTGTGTGTGTGTGTGTGTGTGGGTGTGTGTGTGGGTGTGTGTGCGAGTGTGTGTGTGCGAGGGTGTGTGTGTGTGTGTGTGTGTGGGTGTGTGTGTGGGTGTGTGTGCGAGTGTGTGTGTGAGTGTGTGAGCGTGAGTGTGTGCGCGTGTGCGCGCGTGTGTGTGTGTGTGTGTGTGTGAGTGTGTGCGTGTGTGTGTGTGAGCGCGTGTGTGTGCGTGTGTGTGTCAGTGGGACTCCATGGACTGTGTGAGTGACTGCAGTGTGTTGTGGGATGTGGGCATACGGCAGGAATACGTCTCCATCTGCCTCGTAAAATACTGCGCGTGTGTTGTGATTACAGACAGGAGACTCGCAGCTCCTTCATTCTCACTCTCGGTCTGCTCAAGTGCTCTCAGTGATGGTTTTTTGAATTGGTGTTCTGCCATTGGGGAATGAATTAACATCTTTATGAAATTTCATACAAATGGATTTGTGACTAAAATCTTTTAGATTTATCTTCCCTCATCTCTCTGAAGATAAGAGCCCGCACCCTGAAGATGCTGTGTTTATACTACACAACTCAAATGCATCACTGCTGTCTCTGTCGAACTCTTTCTCTCTCTCTCTCAAACTCTTGTCCACTGGGAGCTTTATTTTCCATTGAATAAAGTTGTTGATTTTACCTGAAGGTAAAATCTCTGTGATAGGGATGGTCAACACTATAAAAGACGGCAGACAATCTTCAGCTTCAGTGGCGTATATGGTAATGCGCATACTGTCTTTTTGACACGATCGACCCGGCTTCGAATCAGCCTTTTGCCAAACTTTTTTTCCCTCACTTTTCAAATCTCATATCACATCTGAAAGGCATTTATTTTCAATAAAAAATAAAGAAATAATCAAAAAGTTGAAAATAAAGTATCGGGTAGGATTAGGGTAGGTGAAGGGAGGGCATTATTGTCCCAATAAGGTGGCATCCATTTAATCATTTTAATTAAAATTATAATTTACACTCAATACATTATTACTGCATAATGTTTTATAATTTACTTTAATACTGAGGTGTAGATAATTGCCACTATTTGCTATAAGTAATATAAATAGCAGAAAATCTAGCTATTTTAACAGTGTAAATAGAATCTATCGCTATCCGCACTTAGTGTAAATAGCATATTGTTAAAAATCCTGCTATTTGCACTGTGTAAATAGCCTTTATTGCTAAGAAAATATGCTATTTTCACTTAGTGCAAATAGCCGCTGCCTTTAAATAAATCTGTTATGAAAACTTTTTTTTTTTTTTTTTTGGCAGCCACCATTTAAATGTTTAAATTTCAACAACGAATTTGGGTAGAAACATACTTATATCAGAAAGTTGATATAAAAACTACATAAACAACTCTCCATCTCTCCTGTATCGTTAGCTAATGAGCTCGCTGCTCAACATTCAAATATGTGACTAGTGCTGCCGTAGCAGTTGCAGCTTGCTTCAGAAACCCTCCACCTTCCCCAGCTCCACCTGTATAGATCTGCTACGAGGTGATTAATGTGTGCTATATGGGGGTTATTTCATGTATGTTATATTTGCAGCAGCAATATTTCTTACATGCTCACAGCAGCATGTTGTGGATATATTGGCAGTAGCAAGTCTCGGTACTTGCTCTGCCGCAGCAGCAGCAGCGTAGCAGATCTATTCCGCCAAGACCAAATACATTAACATTGTCATGTACATTACCATGCCAATCCCTCCGAGAGTTGTCATGACAGAAATTATGTTTTATTTAGTTTTAGTAGGTTTAGTAGGAGAAAGCCTCATCTAGCTAATATGCTAAATAAAAATACAACACAAAACAATAGCATTTTACATATTTGAGGGTTTTACCATTACCATTTATTACCACAAAGCTTTGTCAAACAAGTAATGTCCTGATTTGTGTCCTTTGATTAGTTTATTAAAGGCAATGTGGCAGGCTAAAATCCCTCTGTAGAATGATTTCATCCAGTAATCACAAATCGCTGTCAAAGTATTTAAAAGTCATTGTTGTGTCAGGTGTGTGACTGAGGTGTGCAGAGCATCATCTCGTTTTCTGATGCTGGCAGCCTGCATCTCTCTTCCTGTGCCCTACATATTCATAGAGGCTGATGTTCAGCTGTCATTTGCAGCTATGCCCTGTTAAAGCTCTCTGTCTGTATGTGGGTCTGTCTGTGTCTGAGCCCTCCCTCCATCTCTCTCTATTGCCTTTTCTTCTTTATTAATGAGTCGTGACAGTGATATCACTCTAAACAGATAAAGAGGCGTCTTTCTCAATGCTGGTCGGCTCTGGTAAACTCTGTGTTGCCACAGGCAGCCTATCTATCTTGCCTTAATGTGAAATGTTGAAGTCTTCCCACTTTTCAGGACTCGCTGACTCCCCCAAACACATGCCAGAGATAAGACGGACTACTCGAAACAGGAAATAAAGCAAAAAAGCAAATGCGCGTTTTGAGAGAGGGACCCCTGCCACAATGCAGCTTTTAACTAGCATTTAAATGCGTTAGATGATTGACATATTCACATTTCCTCTGATCTCCTGCAAGAGAGAGTCTGGAATTGTGCGGCTAGCTGTGAAGTGATAATTAAAGTCAGTGTGCAACTCAGTTTGCAACCTATTTTACTTCTGCACGGTGATGCATTTCCAGGAGAAACTGATATTCAATGAGAGAAAATGGATGGGATGGGATTTTATCCATTTGAAATGTATTAGATCATGAAAAGTGGGAATTACTTGCCATTTCCTTGTAATTATTTGTGAAATTTACTAGCTATGTCTGAGAGAAAATTGTTTTAAAGTAAATCCCATACCAATTTTTTCCGTTTATTAAAAATATATTATCAGTTTTGATTTCATATTATTAGGTTTACAGTAAGAGCAAGAATGAGTGTTTCTTATGTTGGTGAGGATAATTTGCTGTTTGTTTGCTTGTTTCACCGTGTCTGTTTACAAGGAGGTATGGTTAATGAACATCATATGCAGAAAAAATTTGGAAATGTATTCAATCTTCAAGCATTTGACAATTTCAGAGACATCTGTATGTACAGAACATGAGCATGAACAGGTGTTGGTTTGAAGGATGTTCTCTACTACAAACATCTGAGCATGTTTGGTATTTTTCATTCCTACAAATACATGTGGGAGTGTTTGTAACATTTTTCACTTCTTCCGAGCTGCGTCGAGAAACGCTAGGGGAACGAGAATGCCCACGCCGCCAGACTTCTAAGTCTCTGCCGAGTGTGGAAAACTGCACAGCTACGGCGAGAGGACAGAAGAGCCAGGAGTGGCTCGTAAGTCTAGGCCATAAAACCTAACAAAGGTAAGGGGCGTGGACCAACCCGCCGCGCTGCAGATGTCCTGCATTGGAACACCCGCTAAAAAAGCCTTAGAAGCTGCCACACTGCGAGTTGAGTGAGCCTTGACCCCCAACGGCGAAGGGAGATCATTATGATGTTCTGAAAATGATCACGATCTCGGGGAATAAAAACACATTCACATTAGGCACCAACCACATCACACATTCAACATGCTGTAATAATTTAGGCTTTAAAGACGCTTCCACAGGCTCCTTCAGCCCTGCAGTGAATGAACTCAAAGAAAATATAGAAGAGCCTTTTATGCTTCAAAAATCCTGTATTGATTCTAAATTAAATCAGGTGAAAGTACTTGAAACTTTGCATGCAGAACGAGTGTGGATTTGACTAGAATTTGACCTTTATCCTTGAATTATAAAGACACAAAACAAGCAGTTAAATTCTGAAAACATCTTACCGCTTATTGACCACAAGAAAACATGATTATATCATCATTTAAACCCCAGACAAAATAAAACTCAACATTGTCTGGCTCTAAAAAGATTTGTTGTGACTGATAGGAAAGTGAGAAGCACCTTGACTTGACCAGGTACAGACTCGAAATTGAGAAAGAGCTTCATGTCCTGACTGAATGCTTAAAGTTTAATGAAAACCTTGAAATGAACTAACGATATTAAACAGACATGTCACAGCTGTGACAGCGTGCTGAATGACGAAAAAGGAGCAACAGCACGGTATGTCTCTGCCTGCCATCCGTTGACCTCTCTCTCGCTCTCTCTCTCTCTCTCTCTCTCTCTCTCTCTCTCTCTCTCTCTCTCTCTCTCTCTCTCCCTCCCACACCCTCTCTCTCTCTCTCACACACTCTCTCTCTCTCTCTCACACACTCTCTCTCTCTCACTCACACACTCTCTCTCTCTCACTCACACACTCTCTCTCTCTC
>NW_015505696.1:1272936-1300436 GCF_001515645.1 Sinocyclocheilus grahami
CTCTCTCTCTCTCTCTTTCTGTCTGTCTCTCAGGAGGCCATCATCACCAGCCTGCTGCCTGAAACCACATATTCAGTGACTGTGGCGGCATACACCACTAAGGGAGATGGAGCACGCAGCAAAGCTAAAGTGGTGACCACAACAGGGGCTGGTGAGATTGTGTGTTTAAGGGTTCAATGAAAGAGTTTAAGTGCATTTAGAGGTAAAAAAAAAAAGTTAAACTGTAGTTTAAACCTTCAAACTCAAGCCCACGATGACCTCACAGTGACCTCCACTGTCACTGTAGCTGTATTTGTAGCTTTATACCCATTTCATCTTCTGAACAATCTGGCCGAAGTACTGCAAGTTAAATAGAAGTGGATATTAATTCACATCATTCTTCTTATAGGGTAGGAGAGGATTTATCCATGTAGTGCTTTACAAAATGAACTAGAGTGACCATATTGTCTTCCAAAATAAAATAAAACTGTACAATATTGGAAAACATTGACACTGCTCAACAGTATATGTATATATAAATATATAGATAAATGTAGATATAGATATACTGTATATGATTATATATTGCAATAATACTATTATTATATAATTTAAAAAAAAAAAAGTTTAGTACAGCTGTACAATTACAGGACTGTTTAATTCTTTATTTTCAAATGTTAACCCATCAAATATTTATTTTGACATTTTGCCTGCAAATAAATATATGTGCTGCTGTTTTCAGAGCTAAGTGCACCACTATGTTCATCATGTACACGTGTGCAGCTCATGATATGCCGTCTCAGAGCAGATTGATTCTCAGTAAATTAACAAAACCACTGTGAAACTCTTAAAAAGGATTATGAGCTACATGCATGTAAATGAACTCACTATTGCTATTGTTGTATCGCAACCATTTTGCAAAATGGGTTTTTTCTTTGGTGTAGCCCTATACCAAAATGCCATAGTTACTGAAATCAAATTACATTAAAGGGACAGTTCACCCAAAAATGGAAATTCTGTCAGCATTTATTCACTCTCAAGTTGGTCCAAACCTGTACGCATTTCTTTCTTCTGCTAAACACAAAAGAAGATATTTTGAAGAAAATTGGCTAACCAAATAGTTTCTGGTCCCTATTGACTTTCATACTATGGAAAAAATATATATATTGTAGAATCAATGGGGACCAAAACCTGTTTGAGTGTTTTTTGGTGAACTATGCCTTTAACTCAGTATTATCCCTGTCACTGGTAGTTCCTGGCAAGCCCACCATGATCATTAGCACCACCATCGGGAACACAGCTCTGATCCAGTGGCAGCCGCCGAAAGAGATGGTGGGCGAACTGATGGGTTACAGACTACGCTATAAGCGTGAAGAAGAGGAGACTTACAGCACCCGTGACTTCAGACGCGCCGATGACCACTTCACCGTCACTGGCCTGCACAAGGGTGCCACCTACATCTTCAAGCTCTGCGCCAAGAACCGCGCGGGAAATGGAGAGGAGTACAGTAAAGAGATCAGCACCCCAGAAGATGTCCCCAGCAGTTACCCACAAAACCTCAGAGTGGTGGGCCTGACAACCACCACCACCAAACTGGCCTGGGACCCTCCGCCTCTGCCTGAGAGGAACGGGAAGATCATACGTTACGTGGTGGTGTACCGTGACATCAACAGCCATCAGAACCACACCAACGATACCGCCGAGATGCAAATGACCATCCAGGGTCTGCAGCCGGACACCACCTATGACATCAGGGTGACGGCGTTCACGGGTAAAGGAGGGGGTCCAATCAGCCCCAGCATCCAGAGCAGAACCATGTCTACATCCATGCCTGGTGAGTTTTTAAAGAGCTCTGAATGACAACTATTTTCATGATCTGTTCTTGAACGTCTGCATTCATCCATCAATGTTGATGAAACGGCACTAAAATACTCTTGCATTGCAATTCAGAAGTGATGAGGCACCATTATTGAATTTATAACATCATAACGAAATTATGTTTTATTTGAGCTGTGAGTTTGAGTTGAATTGTGCAATCTGAACTGAATGTGATGAGAGTAAAAAGAAGGAAGACATCTTTTATTGCGACATGCTCACTGGTTAAAATGATTGCACATAGTCTGATTCAGGAATAAATCATTCTAATGATCGGTTTTTAATGCATCAGTCAGAAAAGACTCACTAATCAGTTGTGAAGTAGCTGCTTCTAAAGTTCTAAAGGAATCGTTAATGGAATCATTAAGGAAGCAAAATTGGAATTCAAATCAAAACTGATCTCAAAGCTGTATTTACCAGAGAAAATCTTTATTGCTCTGATGTTGCTCTTGCAAATCTCAGGAGAGTTAAAGATTTAATGGAGGGCTTATTTATGTTTTAAGAATCAACTTTGATTCAGATATTTGTGCTTTAAATTCATTTGATATAATTAGGATATTCACAGATTGCTGTCAAATAGGAAGAATTCAACATGAAGTATATGAGACATTAAGAGCTCTTAAAGTGCTACGTAGTGTTATTTTAACATTATTGATATACTATTATATTTTGTGTTTATCATTTGAATTAGTTTTTTTATATATTTTCTGTTTTCATTTCATTTTTTTTTCAATTCTAGTGAAAATTTTAAGTAATTTTGTTCTGTTTTGACATTTTATTCGTTTTTACTGTTTTTAATTACGTTTTTGCTTAGTTTTTAGTTTTATTTATTTTAGTACATCAACTTAAATTAAACAAAAAAAATAAACGTTGCTTTGGCAGCTATCTGCTATAAAAATTATGTTATTTTATTATTTTATTTTATTTCAGTGTTCATGTTTAAGCAATGTTTTGTTTTTGTTTTTTTTAATGATTTTAGTTTTAGTTAACAATAATAGCCCTGGCTCTTGAGGGTTTTCTCTCAGAATAAAAATCAGAGAACTGGGAGGTTTAAGAAATAAATATCTCTATTTGATTTCTATTTAATCTCACTGTTGCTTGGAAAACCAACTGAGACATTAAAGAGATCTCATTTGTGGTTTTTCTTGGCTAATGATTTGGTCCAATGAGATTTCCCAGTGCAGTGTGATAAAAATAGAGCCTAGCAACTGAATACATGTCCGATGCGTGACTCTGGACAGTCACAGCTGTTTCGACAAAATCTTGAATTATCTTGGACAAGATTCAGTGTGTTCAATGGTCATGAATAACATTAAGTTCCGTCCAAAATTCAGTTTCAATCGAAATGTTTTACAATATAGATGTAAAGTGTGCATTGAAAAGCACTCACACTGAGCAGATGGTTGGAGAGGAAGCAGACGTGCAGTTTGTGAACTGCAGTCACTGCAATCTCCACATACGGCCCATCTTCTGATAGAAAGATGAAGGTTTTGTTCACCCTCATGTCGTTCCCAAACTTGTCTGATTTTCTTTCTTTCTTCCATGGATCATATGGAGTACCTTTTTGTTAAGTTTGGAGCTCAACAGTATCCGTTCCCATTTATTTTCATTTCATATTCCTTTTGTGTTCCATGGAAGAACGTAATGCAGGATTAGAACTAGGCCTGGTTTTTTAATTTTTTTTATTTAATTGTATCATTTTTCAGGTTTGCTTGGCTCCAGTGTGAATGTAAAGTGGATTAATATTATGGATGAACAAAAATAAAAATATTTTATCTTTTAAAATATTATTTTCAAAGCATTAAAGAGAAATGTACGGGGCTACTTGGGTTTCCAAATAAAATATAAATAATGTATTAAGCTTAGCTCATACTGTAAGTAACATTAGCAAAACAGACAATTAAATCATTAATTGCAATTATATCTTAATTATATAAACTATCCCTTTAAATATGTCTGCTGAGATGGTGTCATCATTTCTCTGCATTCTGACTTCTCATCTTCCTTATAGCATAAGCCACATGCAGATAACAGATAGTTGGCTTTGATTTTTCATGTGTGGTTTGAGATGAAGATGTATGTACAGCATGTTAATCAGTGCAGTCTCTTTACACAGCATTGCGGTTCCTCTGTGTAAATACATCTGTGACATATGCAGTAATTTTATTCTCACCTCCTCTGCAGAGTTCACTAAAAACTTTGGTGTGAAAGCTGTGATGAAGACCTCTGTCCTGCTCACGTGGGAGGTGCCAGAAACCTACAAGTCCCAAGTGCCTTTCAAGGTGAGATGCTGCAGTCATGAAGCAGAAGCGCAGTGTAAAATGAATCTCATTGTGTGACTGAGTTAACCTGTGCGCCCCCTGCTGCCAGATCCTGTATAACCAGCAGAGCGTCGAGGTACAGGGCGACCTGAAGAGGAAGTTGATCACGCGCCTGCAGCCGGACACGGATTACTCCTTTGTGCTGATGAGCCGTGGGAACAGCGCCGGCGGACTGCAGCAGCAGGTCTCTATCCGCACCGCCCCGGACCTGTTCACCACCAAATCAGCCCTTCACAAACAAGACCCAGAGGAGGGCGGCAAACTCACCATCACTCTGCCCAAAATACACAACAGCGCCCTCGTCAGGTCAGTCAGAGAAACGCTGTAATCTTGTGCAGCCAGCAGTTCTTCACTGGTCATGTTAGTGTTGTCATCATTATTGATCTTGCCACCTATATGGATAGCATAGCTTCCAACAGCACTGCAAGAACTCTAGTTCAGAGTGAAGCGCGGCACTGTGTTAATTTACACGTGAGCAGCTCATGATCCTGTGTTTTCAGCTTGGTTCATAGTAAAAGCTGCTGCACGAGCTTCATCTCTGCTGAGCTGTTAAATTGGCTTGCTGATAACGTGCATTTGAAAATGCAACACACACCAACCATCTTCCTAAATTTGTAATGGGAATCATTTATAAATCAACAACAGAGAAAAAGGTGTCAACAAAAGAGAAGCTTAAAGGTCACTACCAAAAAAAAAACAGTTTTTTGTTTGTTTGTTTTTTTGCTTTTTTTTTAATTGAAGCAAAATTATACTAAAATAAAATACAATTACTCTAATCAGTATTAGTAGTATATATTAAATTCTCATTTTTTGTTTTACAGTACATACTATGTCAATAGAAATATGTTACTTTATTAATTTGTTTAATTTTTACATTTCTTATTTTTCATTGTTATTATTATTATTATTATTGTATAGTCATATAGAATGGGGGATATCTGAGTGAAGAGTAGCAGAGAGTTTCAGTACAGTATGTGACATTTCTTGGCTTTGAATAAATAAATAAGATAAAGAAAATGTCACAAAAAACACTTTGTTCTACTAAAATACATTACAACTCTGCACTCTGACCATTTCAAGTTTCACCACATATAGTTTATTGTTCTGTAGTGCTATTAACAACATGATACATTACGTTGTAGCTGCTCTGATTATGACTGATATGTATTTTACCTGTTATTAAATCTGCAAAACAAATTTTGCTGCGGCTGTACATGTCGAGACGAGTGATTCCCCAGGTTTCCATTTCGTCTTGTTGCTGAGTTGTTTGTGTCCTCGGCATTTTTCATTCAGCTTCTTTTATTCATATAGTTGACAGATCTGTTGTTGCTGTTGTTGTTTTCGCTTCATTTGGCATGCAAAAAAACAAAAAACTAAACAAAAAAAACCTTTCCAAACATTGTTGAAATGTCTCTTTATTTTCCCCCAGTGGGAATAGTTTTCCCCTATAAAAACAATGTTTTCTGTATCAATGGTTTGCATTGCATGACTTGGATCAATAAAAACTGAGAGTACATTACTGTACTGTACATTGCTTGTGGGCTACATTAAGTGCTTTGACACTAAACAGAGGAAAAAAACACAAAACTATTGTTTTCTTTTTCAATGATTGACGTTTTATGTCAAAGCAACCATAATCATTACTGTTCATCTATTGCAGCACCGTTAGCACTGCTATTCCTCACCCTTTATCTTAAAATAGCTCATGTGTTGTCTCTCAGGCGATGTTTGCTGGACTCTCAGAGTTCTGCCAGCGCACGTAGACAAGAATCCTGTTCCTCTCTGGGCAGATATTGGACCGTTGTGTTTTAGCGAGACTGAGGCTGAAGGCTAATACTCAAACACTTCCCATCGCAGCTCACAGGAGCGCCTCACACAGGTTTAGTTCACTGCAGCGAGCTGGATTTGGTGTAATGCGGAGCAGTCTGAGGATCAGCCCGCAGGATCGGTTCTGACCAAAGACAGCTCAGAAATCCTTTAATTAGAAACTACCAGACATTTTTCTTCATCAAAGCCAAAGCGAGGTTGTTAACGGCAGTTACATCAGACGTTACAGGCATCACACGTATCAAACAATGCTCTTGCTCAGGCCGGCATGAGAGCGTGGGAATTACTCAGCCGTTAATTGGGTTTCAAGTGTTTGTTTCAGTCACCGAATGAGCCACAGGCTGCACGACTGTCACAGATTCATTTAGGAATGCAATCAGTGGTGTAATGCCCAACCAGACGGTTTCATCACAAACAAACCTGCTGAACCTGTGATAAAGCGCAGCTAGAAAGGTTTGTGAACTCCATCAGAGATGAAGAGGGTCATGATTTTCATTATCACGATCTCAGTGTTGTGTGAAACAGGTGTAACTCATGAACAGCGTTATTTGTGTCGTGCAGCGATGTACTGAGTGTGACAGTACTGAATAAATAGTATAAAGATATTCGTAATGCCTTATAATACACATTGTGTATATCCTACCATTTAAAAGTTTGGGGTCAGTACGATTTTTTAAAACACTTTTAGTCAGTGCGAATGCATTTATTTGATCAAAAGTGACAGACATTTATAGTGTTAAAAAACATTTCTATTTAAGATAAATTATCTTATTTTAAACTTTCTATTCATCAAAGAATGCAGTAAAAAATGTAGCATGGTTTCCACAAAAATATGAAGCAGCACATCTGATTTCAGCAATGATAATAATTTAGAAATCAGCATATTAGAATGATTTCTGAAGGATCATGTGACACTGAAGAGTAATGATGCTGAAACTGCAGCTTTTATCACAGGAATAAATACAATTGTACAATATATTTACATAGAAAACAGTTATTTTAAATGGTAATAATATTTCACAATATTACAGATTTTACTGTCATTTTCACCAAATAAATGCAGCCTTGGTGAGCAGAAGAGGCTTCTTTCAAAAACGGTAAAAAAAATCTTACTGACCCCAAACTTGTGTGCATGGTAAGAAAGACCTCAGAGAAAAATGTATCATATTGTTAATGACTTGTTTGTTTGTTTTCCTCTTAGTTGGTTTTATATAGTGGTGGTGCCAGTTACTACATCCACTCTACGCCGTTGGGAAAACCCGGAGGATATGGATCTGGATGAGGTGAGTTTGTGTTTGTGATGATCACGTAAAAAAAGCAAACACACATTCTGTTACCTTATTTATGTTATGAACATACATCAGTATGATGCAACTACTTTGTTGTTCCACTCGTTATTTTTCATCTGTTTTTAGCGTCTCAGTTCTTCTGCATCTGTGCATCAGCTGTTGAGACACAGGCACTTTGAGGGCTCTTAAAAAGCTTCTCTTGGCGTTTTTGCATTTTTGTTATTACTACTGAGCTTTCGGGCTCCAACACATTTCTGCTTTCTCATGAGTTTGCTTGCTCTCAATAAACTAACGTCTGCAAAATAGGGGAAACTTTTCAGGTGCTGCCTACTGAATATCAAAACACAGCGGCACTGTAAAAGTCACAATGGTGTCACCAGCATTTTGAAACAGCCCATTTTCACGCAGCCGTTCTCCCCCGAGTTACCCCTTATTTATGAGCGTTGCCGAGTCAAATGAGAGCTGTGTTATTGGATCGCGTGTTGTGCTGGTGTTTATCACTGTGCTGATGTTATACTCGCTGCAGTCCTCGTTCTCTCTGCTGCTAGAATCCATTTGTTCAGCTGCAATCCTACAACCTTGGATTTGAGTCAGTCTCCAACAAATGTGCTTTACTAAAGTGAAATAAACTGAGGTCTGTCGGTTATTATGGTTGTGGAGAGAAAGAAATGAGAGGAAGAGTGAGGGATGGAGATACAGAGGAAGTGGTCTATAAAGAGACAGATACAGGTACTGGAGACAGTGTGTGTGTCATTTTGAATTAATGATGCCTGTGACTGAAGCACCTGAGGCTGGTATCTATCTGACCTCTGGGTCACAGTCCAGCTGTTTCATGGACTGAAAGTACCAATCAGCAGTTCAGCACAGACCTTGAGGACTGCTGGAAAATATATTAATATATTGTTCAAAAGTTTGAGGGTTGGTAAAATTGTTTAATGTTTATGAAAGGAGTCTCTTCTCCTCACTAAGGCTGGCTTCATTTGATCAAAAATACAGTAAAATCAGTAATAATGTAAAATAGTATTACAATGTAAAATAACTGTTTTCTATGTGAATATATTTTAAAATGTCATTTATTCATGTGATGCAAAGCTGAATTTTCAGCATCATTACTCTTCAGTGTCACATGATCCTTCAGAAATCATAATAATTTTCTGATTTGCTGCTCAAGAAACATTTATTATTATTTATATAATGTTGAAAACAGTTGAGCTGCTTCGTATTTTTGTGGAAACCGTGATACATTTTTTCAAGATTCTTTGATTAATAGAAAGTTCAAAAGAACAGCATTTTTTTTTAAAAATCTAAATATTTTTATAACATTATAAATGTCTGTACTGTCACTTTTAACCAATTTAATGCATCCTTAAAAGGTAGTGTACGTGTATGTGCGTGTGTGCGTGTGTGTGTGTGTGTGTGTGCACCTTATATATCTTGTGTATGTTATTGTATATGTTTTTCCCAGTGTATTGAGATCATTTTACTGATGTGCTTCATGTGAGGTGTTCTCTGTGCTTTATCAGCTTTTGGGGAGTAATGGAGACTCAGGTGTGAGGAAGAGAAGGAGGAGACAAACTCAGGACTTCCTGCGACCTTACATCGCTGCCAAGCTGGAGTTTCTTCCAGAAACCTTCGTGTTAGGAGACGAGAAAACCTACAAAGGCTTCTATAACAAACCTCTACCTGGACAGCAGCAGTATCGCACATTTATAATGGCGGCACTGAAAGACCGGGACTCGGTGAGCCATACACACACACACACACACATACATATACTGGTTTCCATTTTTTTGTGGGGACATTCCATAGACAAAATGTTTTATATATTGTACAAGCTATTTTCTGTCCCCTTACCCTAACCCTATTCCTAAACCTACCTCTCATACAAAACTATCTGCTGTTTTAGATTTTCAAAAACTTCATTCTGTATGATTTATAAGATGGTTTCCTCATGGGGACCAAAACAAAATGTCCCCACAAGGTCAAAATTTACTGGTATTACTATACTAGTGGGCACGTTTGGTCCCCATAACGTAGGGAATGTATTTAGTGTGACCCAGGGTAATAATAGTAATACTAAATAATACTAAAATAATAAATAATACTAAAACTAAAGGCAACACTTCTCATTTAGTTTAACTTTATGTACTAAAATAACTAAACTGAAACTGAAGTAAAGATAATATAAACTAAATAGGCATTTGAAAAAAAAAAAACTGAAAAATAATACAAATGACACACATCAGAATTACTTAATCTGTAAATAAAATTAAAATGGGAAATCTAAAAAAATGTAAATAATAATTCAAAATATTAAAAACTATAATAATACACTGCAAAATATGATTTTCTTACTTTGTATTTTTGTTTTCCATTACAAACATTTAAATATTTGTAAATCAAGAAACATTTACTTGAGAAGATATTAAGTTTTGTTTTCTGAAAAATGTTTCAAAATTAAGTGAGTTTTTTCTTAAAATGAGAAAATATCTTCTAATGACACAAGAAAAATCATCTTGTTTTCCCTTTAAATTAAGATGATTTTTCTTACCCTATTGGCAATTGGCAGATATTTCTTATTTTAAGCAAAAAGGTTTTTTTCTTTTCTTTTTTTGTCAGAAAACAAGACCTAATATCTTAAGTCATTTTGCTTTTCAAGTAAATGTATCTTGAGTACGAAAATCATTTTTTGCATTTCAGTGATTCTAAAACACTGATCTGACCAAAAGTATAATCAGCCTGATTTTTCATTCTCAAATCTTAAATTTAAATCCTCAAAAAGAAAGAATGAAAGGAGAGGATCAGAGAAGAAAAAAAGAGGAGAGGATGAGAGGGTCTTGTGAAAGGACAGTCTGCGGTGGGCTGGTAAACAGACTAGCGAGTGTGAAATTGGATGAAAAAGGTCGATTGCAAAACAACCGTAGCACTTAAAGAAAAACAGATTAGAGGAGGAGGAGATGAAAGAAAGATAGAGAAGGAGACATCGCATGAAGGACTGTGGCAGATCAGCAGAGAGTGTGACGGCGGAGGAGAGAGAGATGCTATCATTAATGCTGGAGAGACCTGAGCATTACAGATGAAGAGATGGACGAGAGGTGAAGGAGGAATCAAAACACACATGAATATGCATCAGTAAATAGTGGCTGCATGGAGTCAGTCAGAGATGCATTTCTCACGCTGTGGGATGCGCTTCCATCTGAGGTAGTGCCGATTAAATTGATCACTATGAAAGTTTCCCACTGACAGATTCCCACAGTGCTTTTAGACGCTTCCTCACTCTGCTGTCACGCCGGCGCTCATCCTGTTGCAGAGAGAGACAGAGGTGATGATCATAATTTCATCATTAATTCATGTCAGATTGTGAATTAATTTTAAAGAGATAGTTGTTTAAAAATGAAAACTCTGTCATCATTTACTCACCATCATGCACAGCAAAGAATTATTTTTAGTACTTATGATATTGTCTTATTTTCTGAAAAAAAAAGAAAAAAGTTCATGCTAAAAACAAGATCTGTCTGTAGGGTCAAAAAATAAACTTAATTCAAAGGGAAAACAATTATTTCTCAGTGCACTGGCATATTTTTATTGTTTTAAGCATAAAATCACTACATTTTGATTTTTTATTTATTTATTTTTTTTCAGGAAACAAGACTTAAAGGGGTCATATGATGATTTTTCCTTTCTCTTTGGAGTGTTACAAGCTCTTGGTGCATAAAGAAGATCTGTAAAGTTGCAAAGACTAAAGTCTCAAATCCAAAGAGATATTCTTTATAAAAGTTAAGAGTCAGCCACGCCTACTTAAAACGGCTCGTTCTAACACGCCCCCACATGTCTATGTCACGATGTGGGAAGATTTGCATTACACCGCCCAAATGTTCACGCAAAGAAACGCGGTGTAAATTTTATTCTCGCTGTAGTATTGTTGTTGCTGCCGCCATGTCGTGAAGATGCTGTGTGTTTCGTTGTGAAAGCGAAACTACTTTGTTTGGTCTTCCAAAAGAGGACGATATCTGCTTCGTCATGCCTAGAGCTGATCTGTGCTGGTCGCTGAGGAAATACATCAACTTCACGCTGTGGATCGCCGGATCGGCTTTCACCGTGGACGAAGCGGAGTCCAGCCCGGGGTCGTCACATGCGGTTGCCGCAAGCCCTCCGGGCGCTCCTTCATCGAATCTGCCGGCCGCGCCGTTCTCAAGCCTGCCCGCCGCCGGTCACTCTAGCCTGCCGTGTGTGACGCTGTGTTTCATTGTGAAAGTGAAACTACTTTGTTTGGTCTTCCAAAAGAGGACACAATTAGAAGTCATTTTTGGGTGAACTGTGGGTTTGTGCGCTGAGACTCCTCTGAGACTCTGTGTTTGTGCTGCACTACTGTAAATGAGTTCTGGGCAGTGATGGTTTCTGTGGTTCCTGGTGTCGCTTCCGGAGGGAATGCAGAAGGTGTAGCACTGATGGGATTTAGTTGATGATACATATCCTTTGCTTCTCAGCGGGATGGAAGAGGTTACCCCTCCCTCAGCCCTTTCTCTCTCTCTCTCACACTCCCTCTATCTTCCTGTTTCCATCCCTCTATCTCCTGCACCGCGCTGTGCTGTCTAAAAGGTGTTATTAAGACGATTAGTTGCCAGCGTTTGTGGAAGGAGCCTGACTTCTGTGCAACTTTGAAGATGTGAAGGTTTCCTTCTGCTCTGCCCAAACACCCATCAATAGATTTTCAGTTTGTATGTGATCACTGAACGTCATAAAACATCACATTGAGGCTGACAGTGACAGTGTTGACACGCATATTGACTGTCTCATAAAAAACAAATTTTTACCTACAAAATTTTTACCTGCAACCTTTAACATTTTTATAGGAGATGGCATAGACAACACCAAAGACAAAATCTATTTTTGCTTGATCTCTGTCACATCCTCTAACTATAGAGCCTGTATGATGCATTACAATAATGTTCATAGTATCATTTTAAGGTGACCTATTATGCCCCTTTTTGTGACCTCGGCATCCTGGCCAAATTTGCCCATTGGCCTCTGATCATCATGGCCTCCTAACAATCCCCATATCTACTGATTGGCTTCATTGCTCTATCTCCTCTCCACCAATAAGCTGGTGTGTGCGGTGGGCGTTCTGGCGCACTATGGTTGCCATCACATCATCCAGGTGGATGCTGCACACTGGTGGTATATGAGGAGATACCCCTGACAATGTAAAGTGCTTTTAGTGCCTAGAAAAGCGCTATATAAATGTAATTAATTATTATTATTATTATTTACAATATGTAAAATAAGTTTCTGATGTCTCCAAAGTGTGTATGCCAAGTTTTAGCTCAAAATACCCCACAGATAATTTTTTATAGCTTGTTGAAATTGTCACTTTTAGAGTATGAACCAAAACACAGCATTTTTGTGTTTGTCCCTTTAAATGCAAATGAGCCGGTGCTCCCACCTCCCTTTTCAGCAGAGGGAGGAGCTTCAAGAGCTCATGCTACGGCATCAGACAACATGGTAGCTTTAGCAACATTAGCCTTACAGAGAGCTCTTTTGGAAAACAAAATATGATGCATTTGTGAGGCAGTCCGGCGTAAAATGATTAGCACAAACATATAGGACTTTTCATTTTTTTCTGCGACATTTCCTTCAAAACTGAAATTTAACCACCGTGTCCTTAGCAGTCTATGGAGACTCCTATGTTCGTTGGTGCATCCCAAAAAACTACACTTGTAATGCCTCTTTGGCGCTGAGCAGCTACAGCAAGAAAACCGTAATGGCGGACTGCTGCTTCTCTCTCAGGGCTGTGTCTATGCTAATAGGGTAGAGATTGTCACAAATGGGCAGGACTTTACCTAGTATGATGTCATTAGGGAGAAATCTGGAACCGCTCGTTACAAAAAAAAATGAGTGGGTGGATTTTTACCATTATAGACTGTTTGTTTTCACACACTGTGGCCAGACAACTGTGTTCAAACACCTTATAAAAGTGATTTTTGCATAAAAGGTCACCTTTAAGTATTCACTTTCTAGTTTTATAGACATATATCTAATTATATAGGCATATATAATGTATGTCCACTTGTTCATATGTATGAATTTCTTTACAAAACTATTATTTATTTATTCATTCATGCAGGCATGCTTAAATAGGTGAGTTTTGACCAGATGATAAAGGAAAAGCATTGTTTAAAGTTGTTTAAGAGTCTTCTGATGACCTGAGTAAACTAAGCTGGAATCTAAACAAAGAGATTAGAAGAACTAAAGTTTAAGAGAGTTTTAATTTATTTATTACAGGATTTCCCAAACATGGATTTGTGAGTTGATGAAAACCTAACAATTTATTAAATCATAAAATGTCAAATTGAAGAAAAAGAAATGTTGACATTTACTTAAATGCACTTATAAACACTTATTAAAAAAAGATAATCATTTAAAAAAATATATTAATGCAATTACTGAAATATTAAATAAAAAATTAATATCTGAGGTCAAAGTATTCACAAAAAAGTTTGAGAATCCCTGAATTAAGTATCTAAAGAAAGTGTTTAAAAGAACCAACATTTCGGAGAGTTTTCATTTACAGAGTTTCCCAAACTGCGATTCATGAGAACCGAACAATTAAATTAAAAAAAATAATGTAAATAATAATAGTAATAATAATGATTATGTAAACATTTACTTAAATACACTTACTAAAAAAAGACAAACATTAAAATATAAAGATATATATTTTATGTTTACTTGCATGTCATGTGACCATTAACTGACCTCAGAGAACCGTGAACTTGCAAATGTGTTTTTAAATTATTGAAATATTAAATTAAAAATAAATATAACAAAAAGTTTGAATGTATTTTATTACTGCATAATTCCCTTAATTCTGTTTGTACTGTATTATGTCATAGTTTTGATGACTTTAATGTGGAAATGTGGAAAGTAGTCCTAATAAAGAATGTGTGTTTTGATCTTTTGAGTAATTCTTCTCTTTTCTCCATGCTCTCTTTCTTTCTGTATCATAAGATGTTCACGGTGAGCCCTTACTCTGATCCCATGATGGTGAAGCTCCACAGCGGGATGTCCCATCATGTTGAGGACCCAGAGATGCTGTGGGTGATGGGACCAGTGCTGGCCGTCGTCCTCATCATCATCATCGTCATCACCATCCTGCTCTTCAAGAGGTACTATTACTTTACTGAAAAATACAATCAGTCATCCAGCACTGAGATTGTTTGTATTGCATTCTGCTTTAGTGACCATATTTTCTTTTTCGCCGTGCGTAGCAAACTAGAGTTTACTGTACTTCCTCCTGTCAGGTATAAATAGCCAGTCTCTCTCAGAGACACTGCTGACTCAGTGTAAGAGCAGAAAATCAAAAATCTTATTTTAGTATGACAGTCAGCAGTTTACTTTTTTCTTAGAATACTCTTTTTCTGAACACTTGGACAGAACTTTATTGATAAAATAATGGTAGTATATTTTTTAACTAGACTGCAGAAATAATATTTGATTGCACACCTAACAAAAATCTGATCTCCCCAAATTACATCAAAGTCACAAAATCCCCAAATCCATTTGGCCTTATTGAAGAGTGCAGGACAATCAAATGCCTAGAGTTCAAGTTAGATGTCTATTGAGTGAAAAGAAAACTCATTTTGCAAATGTCAGCTCGAATTGGAGCTCATTAGTAGCAATGGCATTTCCACATTTCTGACAAATTCACCCTACACGCACCGCCTGTGCCGTTTTCTTCCTGTGACATTTTCTCTTTTCTTCCCTCTACTTTTCCATTTCTTTCCGTGGGATGCAGCAAACAGGAGAGGTGGGTATTGAGCGGCTCTCTTTGATCTGATAATAAACGCTTGTTTGTGTTTGGTGTTTAATGAGAGGCAATTGAAGAGTTTAATTGAACTCAGATTAGTGCTACTGCTCTCTAACACATACTAACACACAGGAAATATCAGTAACACTTTACAGTAAGGTGCTATTAGTTAACGTCTCGGTTACGTACGTAGGGAACGGAGACTCCGGGTCTCACTTGAGAGCCCCAATCACCTCTGAGCATTACAAGAAACGGCCAATGACAATTGGCGAGTAGAATTTGCATGCCAAGCCACTCCCCATACATACGGGTATATAAGATGGCGGCGTGCATCCACTCATTCAGGTTTGTGCAGAGGAGCCGAGAAAGCATCCCGCCATTCAGCACAGTTCACGGTTGTAGCATGAGGGATGTATGTCTCCGTTCCCTCCTTCAGGAAACAAGAGTTACATACATAACTGAGATGTTCCCTTTCAGTCAGTCACATTCAATGTTATGTCGATACTGACGTTAGAGGTCCCTATGAAAAGTGCCACAACCAGAATTGTGTTACGAAAATTGAAGGAGCAGGTGCTTACAAGTAAGCGTGTCTGGACAGATGTACCTCAATCTGTAACCTGCCCAACACCCCAAAAGCCAGATCACATAACAAGTATATAAGCTTACCAAAAAAGGGTTGTTCTGACATTCTCACAATACTAGATTTCAGCAACCGTTGGGGTGCGGAGACACATTCAAATAGGAATGTGAATAGTGAGACTGGTCACAGCACAGCCAAACAAACTGTCGGACCCCAGTTCAGGGGAACACAACAGGGACTGACAGTAAACAAACTGTCTAGGGAAAACACGAGTTTACCAAGGGAAACTGTATCATGGAAGAACATACAGGATTACCAAGGGAATTTCATGTATGGCATTAAATCCAGTAAAAGGGGGTGACTAATGGCGTGCAACCCAAATACTGGATGCAGTTACAGACTCCTCCGCTAAGTCTGAATGCCACAGGGTGTTGGAGGAATCAACCAGGATTCACCAGATGAGGAACGTACTGAAAGAAGATAAACACACATGTCCTAACCAGAGGAATGGTGCTGCAAGCAAGACACCAAGCCAGACCTCCTGCAAATTACCTGTTTATACCCAACACATGGGAGGAAACTGGCTCCACCCGGAGATATTAGACTCTCATGAAGGTATTAGGTGTTGCCCAGCCCGCAACTCTGCAGATATCTGCTAGAGAGGACCAGTACACCAACACCCAGGAGGACACAACACTCCGAGTGGAATGAGCTCTCACCCCCAGGGAGCACGGTTCGCCTTGTGCCTGGTACACCAAAGCGATGGCATCCACTAGCCATTGGGCCAACCTCTGCTTGGAGACAGCCTTCTCCTTATGCTGTCCTCCAAAGCAAAAAAGAACTTCTCAGAGCATCTCAAGCTCTGGGTGAATTCCACGTAAATGTGCAAAGTGCGAACGGGACACAGCAACACAAGGGCTGGATCTGCCTCCTCCAAGGGCTGCACTTTCAAGTTCACCACCTGGTCCCGAAAGGGAGTGGTGGGAACTTTGGGCACATAATCGGGCCAGGACCTTAAAATGGCATGAAAATCAGCCGGCCCAAACTCAAGGGACGATTCGTTGATAGAAAATGCCTGCAGGTCCCCAACCCTCTTGATAGATGTGAGCACGACCAGGAGCGCTGTCTTAAATGACAGGAATTTGACATCAAGCGGCTCAAAGGAGGCTCCCCGTAGTCCTGCCAGGACCACAGAGAGATCCCAAGAGGGAGCTAGGCATGCCTTACAGGAACTTGATGATCAGGTCATGCTTCCCGAAGGATCTTCCCTCCACTGCATCGTGATGTCCTGCAATGGCAGTGACATACACTTTCAAAGTGGATGGGGACAGGAAGGAAAGCACAACGCTGACCGGCATCCCTCAGTGAGAGCAACACCAGTCAATGAACAGACTGCTTTTAGTGCCTAGAAAAGCGCTATATAAATGTAATTAATTATTATTATTATTATTTACAATATGTAAAATAAGTTTCTGATGTCTCCAAAGTGTGTATGCCAAGTTTTAGCTCAAAATACCCCACAGATAATTTTTTATAGCTTGTTGAAATTGTCACTTTTAGAGTATGAACCAAAACACAGCATTTTTGTGTTTGTCCCTTTAAATGCAAATGAGCCGGTGCTCCCACCTCCCTTTTCAGCAGAGGGAGGAGCTTCAAGAGCTCATGCTACGGCATCAGACAACATGGTAGCTTTAGCAACATTAGCCTTACAGAGAGCTCTTTTGGAAAACAAAATATGATGCATTTGTGAGGCAGTCCGGCGTAAAATGATTAGCACAAACATATAGGACTTTTCATTTTTTTCTGCGACATTTCCTTCAAAACTGAAATTTAACCACCGTGTCCTTAGCAGTCTATGGAGACTCCTATGTTCGTTGGTGCATCCCAAAAAACTACACTTGTAATGCCTCTTTGGCGCTGAGCAGCTACAGCAAGAAAACCGTAATGGCGGACTGCTGCTTCTCTCTCAGGGCTGTGTCTATGCTAATAGGGTAGAGATTGTCACAAATGGGCAGGACTTTACCTAGTATGATGTCATTAGGGAGAAATCTGGAACCGCTCGTTACAAAAAAAAATGAGTGGGTGGATTTTTACCATTATAGACTGTTTGTTTTCACACACTGTGGCCAGACAACTGTGTTCAAACACCTTATAAAAGTGATTTTTGCATAAAAGGTCACCTTTAAGTATTCACTTTCTAGTTTTATAGACATATATCTAATTATATAGGCATATATAATGTATGTCCACTTGTTCATATGTATGAATTTCTTTACAAAACTATTATTTATTTATTCATTCATGCAGGCATGCTTAAATAGGTGAGTTTTGACCAGATGATAAAGGAAAAGCATTGTTTAAAGTTGTTTAAGAGTCTTCTGATGACCTGAGTAAACTAAGCTGGAATCTAAACAAAGAGATTAGAAGAACTAAAGTTTAAGAGAGTTTTAATTTATTTATTACAGGATTTCCCAAACATGGATTTGTGAGTTGATGAAAACCTAACAATTTATTAAATCATAAAATGTCAAATTGAAGAAAAAGAAATGTTGACATTTACTTAAATGCACTTATAAACACTTATTAAAAAAAGATAATCATTTAAAAAAATATATTAATGCAATTACTGAAATATTAAATAAAAAATTAATATCTGAGGTCAAAGTATTCACAAAAAAGTTTGAGAATCCCTGAATTAAGTATCTAAAGAAAGTGTTTAAAAGAACCAACATTTCGGAGAGTTTTCATTTACAGAGTTTCCCAAACTGCGATTCATGAGAACCGAACAATTAAATTAAAAAAAATAATGTAAATAATAATAGTAATAATAATGATTATGTAAACATTTACTTAAATACACTTACTAAAAAAAGACAAACATTAAAATATAAAGATATATATTTTATGTTTACTTGCATGTCATGTGACCATTAACTGACCTCAGAGAACCGTGAACTTGCAAATGTGTTTTTAAATTATTGAAATATTAAATTAAAAATAAATATAACAAAAAGTTTGAATGTATTTTATTACTGCATAATTCCCTTAATTCTGTTTGTACTGTATTATGTCATAGTTTTGATGACTTTAATGTGGAAATGTGGAAAGTAGTCCTAATAAAGAATGTGTGTTTTGATCTTTTGAGTAATTCTTCTCTTTTCTCCATGCTCTCTTTCTTTCTGTATCATAAGATGTTCACGGTGAGCCCTTACTCTGATCCCATGATGGTGAAGCTCCACAGCGGGATGTCCCATCATGTTGAGGACCCAGAGATGCTGTGGGTGATGGGACCAGTGCTGGCCGTCGTCCTCATCATCATCATCGTCATCACCATCCTGCTCTTCAAGAGGTACTATTACTTTACTGAAAAATACAATCAGTCATCCAGCACTGAGATTGTTTGTATTGCATTCTGCTTTAGTGACCATATTTTCTTTTTCGCCGTGCGTAGCAAACTAGAGTTTACTGTACTTCCTCCTGTCAGGTATAAATAGCCAGTCTCTCTCAGAGACACTGCTGACTCAGTGTAAGAGCAGAAAATCAAAAATCTTATTTTAGTATGACAGTCAGCAGTTTACTTTTTTCTTAGAATACTCTTTTTCTGAACACTTGGACAGAACTTTATTGATAAAATAATGGTAGTATATTTTTTAACTAGACTGCAGAAATAATATTTGATTGCACACCTAACAAAAATCTGATCTCCCCAAATTACATCAAAGTCACAAAATCCCCAAATCCATTTGGCCTTATTGAAGAGTGCAGGACAATCAAATGCCTAGAGTTCAAGTTAGATGTCTATTGAGTGAAAAGAAAACTCATTTTGCAAATGTCAGCTCGAATTGGAGCTCATTAGTAGCAATGGCATTTCCACATTTCTGACAAATTCACCCTACACGCACCGCCTGTGCCGTTTTCTTCCTGTGACATTTTCTCTTTTCTTCCCTCTACTTTTCCATTTCTTTCCGTGGGATGCAGCAAACAGGAGAGGTGGGTATTGAGCGGCTCTCTTTGATCTGATAATAAACGCTTGTTTGTGTTTGGTGTTTAATGAGAGGCAATTGAAGAGTTTAATTGAACTCAGATTAGTGCTACTGCTCTCTAACACATACTAACACACAGGAAATATCAGTAACACTTTACAGTAAGGTGCTATTAGTTAACGTCTCGGTTACGTACGTAGGGAACGGAGACTCCGGGTCTCACTTGAGAGCCCCAATCACCTCTGAGCATTACAAGAAACGGCCAATGACAATTGGCGAGTAGAATTTGCATGCCAAGCCACTCCCCATACATACGGGTATATAAGATGGCGGCGTGCATCCACTCATTCAGGTTTGTGCAGAGGAGCCGAGAAAGCATCCCGCCATTCAGCACAGTTCACGGTTGTAGCATGAGGGATGTATGTCTCCGTTCCCTCCTTCAGGAAACAAGAGTTACATACATAACTGAGATGTTCCCTTTCAGTCAGTCACATTCAATGTTATGTCGATACTGACGTTAGAGGTCCCTATGAAAAGTGCCACAACCAGAATTGTGTTACGAAAATTGAAGGAGCAGGTGCTTACAAGTAAGCGTGTCTGGACAGATGTACCTCAATCTGTAACCTGCCCAACACCCCAAAAGCCAGATCACATAACAAGTATATAAGCTTACCAAAAAAGGGTTGTTCTGACATTCTCACAATACTAGATTTCAGCAACCGTTGGGGTGCGGAGACACATTCAAATAGGAATGTGAATAGTGAGACTGGTCACAGCACAGCCAAACAAACTGTCGGACCCCAGTTCAGGGGAACACAACAGGGACTGACAGTAAACAAACTGTCTAGGGAAAACACGAGTTTACCAAGGGAAACTGTATCATGGAAGAACATACAGGATTACCAAGGGAATTTCATGTATGGCATTAAATCCAGTAAAAGGGGGTGACTAATGGCGTGCAACCCAAATACTGGATGCAGTTACAGACTCCTCCGCTAAGTCTGAATGCCACAGGGTGTTGGAGGAATCAACCAGGATTCACCAGATGAGGAACGTACTGAAAGAAGATAAACACACATGTCCTAACCAGAGGAATGGTGCTGCAAGCAAGACACCAAGCCAGACCTCCTGCAAATTACCTGTTTATACCCAACACATGGGAGGAAACTGGCTCCACCCGGAGATATTAGACTCTCATGAAGGTATTAGGTGTTGCCCAGCCCGCAACTCTGCAGATATCTGCTAGAGAGGACCAGTACACCAACACCCAGGAGGACACAACACTCCGAGTGGAATGAGCTCTCACCCCCAGGGAGCACGGTTCGCCTTGTGCCTGGTACACCAAAGCGATGGCATCCACTAGCCATTGGGCCAACCTCTGCTTGGAGACAGCCTTCTCCTTATGCTGTCCTCCAAAGCAAAAAAGAACTTCTCAGAGCATCTCAAGCTCTGGGTGAATTCCACGTAAATGTGCAAAGTGCGAACGGGACACAGCAACACAAGGGCTGGATCTGCCTCCTCCAAGGGCTGCACTTTCAAGTTCACCACCTGGTCCCGAAAGGGAGTGGTGGGAACTTTGGGCACATAATCGGGCCAGGACCTTAAAATGGCATGAAAATCAGCCGGCCCAAACTCAAGGGACGATTCGTTGATAGAAAATGCCTGCAGGTCCCCAACCCTCTTGATAGATGTGAGCACGACCAGGAGCGCTGTCTTAAATGACAGGAATTTGACATCAAGCGGCTCAAAGGAGGCTCCCCGTAGTCCTGCCAGGACCACAGAGAGATCCCAAGAGGGAGCTAGGCATGCCTTACAGGAACTTGATGATCAGGTCATGCTTCCCGAAGGATCTTCCCTCCACTGCATCGTGATGTCCTGCAATGGCAGTGACATACACTTTCAAAGTGGATGGGGACAGGAAGGAAAGCACAACGCTGACCGGCATCCCTCAGTGAGAGCAACACCAGTCAATGAACAGACCCCAATTCGGAGCATAGGCCTGCCTGGTAGAGGGGGCCCTAGCCTGAGTGATAGTATCTATCACAGCCTGTGAGAGGCCTGAGAGGTCTCCCGCGTCCCGTCCAGAAGCCAAACATGCAGGTTCCGCAGATTGGGACATGGGTGCCAAATAGTGTCCTGCCCCTAAGAAAGAAGGTCCCTCCTCAGGAGGATTCTCCAAGGCGGGGATGTTGCAAGGAGCGTGAGATCAGAAAACCAGGTCTGGGTGGGCCAATACAGCGCAACCAACAGGACCTGCTCCACCTTACTTTAAAGTGTTACAGAAGTATCTTACATATTTACACATTCTTCTGATCTCTGTGTTTTTACTCTCATATCTGATGTCATTTCCTGTCTGCACAGGAAGCGGTCCTCTCCCTCGGCTAAAGATGAGCATTCAGCTGGAGTTAAAGATCACTTACTGGCCCACTCCTCTGACCCGGTGGAAATGAGGAGGCTCAACTACCAAACACAAGGTACGTCATGATGGATCCTTTCCATGGACTTCTGTTGTTTTAACACCGAGCTATTGAGTTACAAACCGCTCATCACATTTATAAACACACAAAGCTGTGTTTGAAAGCAATGTGGTTTTCTTTGCCTGTTGAGGGGCTATTCTTGAAAACTTGAGCTGCTCATTCGAAGCACATGAGATACAAGACTCAGGTAACTTACGTTGGTGTTTACTGTAGCATTTTTACAGTGTTTTTCTGTAAAAATAAATAAATAAATAATAGGGATAATCATTGACACGCGAGCAATAGTGAA
Source organism: Sinocyclocheilus grahami (assembly GCF_001515645.1). Taxonomy (NCBI): domain Eukaryota; kingdom Metazoa; phylum Chordata; class Actinopteri; order Cypriniformes; family Cyprinidae; genus Sinocyclocheilus; species Sinocyclocheilus grahami. Next base: position 1,295,364 of record NW_015505696.1, read on the forward strand.
AACTGCATAACGACGTACATAACGACGAGGTAATCATTCCTCATAGTCACACAGCCTGTTAGGAGCTGTAAATAATATTAAAGTATAGAATTAACCTGCGCTAGTCAACAGATGCACATGGCTCCGACAAACCATTCATGCGACTGCTGCGCATAAGAGGTGCTTCAGATCAATGCTGCGCTGTGCTTTCGCATAGGTTAAGTCAGTTTAGCCTCAGTCACGCTACGCGATTGAGTGCTTGACAGTTTACCGTTTATTCTGCATTTGTTGCTCTAAGCAATAAATTAATTACCGCTATAAATGCTGGCTATTTATAAGTCTGAATACATAGTTCTCAACATTCCACACACAAATTACTATGGCGTTGTTGTGTGGACAACAACATTCACACACATACAGTCGTGTTCATTAGGGTCACACTGTAAATCTGTTACTCAAAGTCTAATTTAAACATTAAAATAAACGCACTTTTAAGATTTTGAAAAGTTCTGAAAAAATACTTCAGAAGTTCTAAGGTAACATGCTCCTAACATAAGGAAATACAGCACCCACAAAGATTGGGGAAAATAGTCCATTTTTAATGCTATTGAACTATTTTATGCATACTTTTCTGTACTGACTGTACTATCATGGGCATTTCTTTACACCTGTCCATCATATTTGAATATGCATTTTGAGATCCTTAAAAGATGCATGCGATACTTCCTCAGAATGAGGTCTGAAGCATCATGATACTGCACACCTTTTGTAACGGTGCTTCTGTGATACCTTAAAATGCTCACTAGGTTTTGCAACAGAGTTTCTTTAGGAAACGGATGAGTTTGGGGTTGTTTGGATGTAGACCTCAGAAAGAGAGACAGAACTGCTCACTGGATTTATGGACGTCAGGTTCAGCTGGAGCTTCGGTGTGAAGACAAAACATTATTCACAGAGCCACACTGTCAGGTGAAGGACACACTAAGGAGCAGAACCTGCCAGCTAATCTCAAACAACACGCACACACACACCGTAGCATCAGATCGTATTGCTTCATTCGGTTCAGACTGAGCTTTGAAGTTGATGGATAGAATTAAACAGGATGATTCACTCTTTCTCACTTTCAATCCATATTTTGCACTTCTCCCTCTGTCTCTTTCTATTTTTCTCTCTTTCTCTCTCTCTTTCAGGGTACATTTCTGAATGCTCAGACATTTTGCTGACTTCAATAAGAATCTGCGAGAATCTAAGAATTTTGCTTCAGTTGCAAAGTGACTCATGTTCTTATGTCAGATTGTTGGGCTACAAGCGCACGCTCGACTGATGCGCAATCTTTCTCGTGGCGAAACTGGGAGAAATATTCATGTCAAATTCCCTGCCATGGAAATTGATTTTCCTTGCTTGCAAATCTTCAAATGAAGAACCAGACTACCAGTACTGTTGTTGTTTACTTGTGAAAGTTCAGAATTTGTGTTTCAAAAAGCTTTAGGACACTTTGAAAATGTAAAAATGGCTTACCTCACAGATAAAGAGTGTTTGTTGTGTAGATGCATGTTTGACGTTTCAGGCAAACTGCGTTTGAAAAGGCATCCGTGACGTGCAAACTATATTCCAGAACCTCATTCATACTTTGGGCCATGTCATAATAACAGTGAATAATGTGACACACAAAGTGCAATTTAAACATCCTCTTGTGTTTTGACATGCTGAAATCCAAACAGTCCTTGATTTCTGAAACAAAAGCTTTAATGTGAACTAAAGAAAGACAAAGGGCCCTATCATGGACGCAAGTGTTTTTTGCTAGTTTCAGCCCCGATGCAGTTGTCATTTTCACATCCTGCGCCACGTTGTTTAAATAGCAAATACATTTGCGCCCATTTGTGCGTCCCATGGGTGTGCTGGTCTGAAAACGAGGTGTGTTCAGGCGCATTGTTGGCGCGTTGCTATCTTGAGGCAACTGGAATAGACTGCAATATTTTTTTTGTTAATTAAAGAGCGAGTTAATAATATGTGCCTATAGGCGGGTGAACAACACGCGTACACTCTGCTTATTACAAACACAGGGACGTGCAGCAGCGCACAAACATGCCAAATATTAAAAATGAAAGGATTACATTGTAAAAGATTATTATTGTGCACCGTAGATGGTCTGCTCACATGCTTTAACCTCGCTTTAATGCTTTAACCTCCTCTCTGGAGAAGCATTCAGTCTTTGCTCTTGCAAATTCTGCCATGGCGCGAGCGCAACTGGCCTTTAAAGGGAATGGGAGATGAGATTCTGATTGGTTTATTGCACGTTACGCCCAAAACACACCCATGACTCATTAGGAGAATAGGTACAATCCTTTTGGACCATGCGCCCGGCGCGCCGACCGTTTTTCCCGTCGTTAAACTAGCAACAGTTGATTCGGACACACCCTAAGTGCACTTGCACTGTGCGCTTTAGACCATGTGCTTAGATTGTTAAAATATGGCCCAAAGTGCCTTTCATACATTAGATTTCAGTGCTTCATTCTTTAGAAGGTTGATGTAGAAATTGACCTTATTTACATTACTGTTCAAGGGTCAATGCATTCTTTTAAAGAAATGTATACTTTTATTCAGCAACAATGCATTAAACTCATCAAAAGTGACAGTAAAGGAATTTATAATGTTGCAAAAGGTTTCTGTTTCCACTAAATGCTGTTCTTTTGAATTTTTTATTCATCAAAGGATCCTGAAAATAAAATGCATCATGGTTTCCACAAAAATATTAAGCAGCTATTTTCAACATTGATAATAATCAGAAATGTTTATTGAGCAGCAAGATATATTCAAATACCAAACAGATATTTTGAATTGTAAAAATATTTTACAGTATTACAATTTTTTACTTGACTTTTGATCAAATAAATGCAGCCTAGGTGAGTAATTTCTTTCAAAATCATTAAAAATCCCAAATTCATGAACTGTAGTGTATTTTTTTAAATATATGTATATATGTATGGATTTATATTGGAACTTCTGAAACTACTTGGTTGCTGAAACTAATGCAACCAAGTTTAATGTGATGGGGGAAAAATAATATTAACCAGTAATTTCTCAGCCAACTTCTTAATCTAATCAAAACGCCCCACCCTACATTATTTCTGTCATGACAACTCTCTAAGAGTTTAGCATGGTAATATACATGTTAATGTTAATGTGTTTGGTCTTGGTGGGAAAGATCTGCTACGCTGCTGCTGCTGCAGAGCAAGTACAGAGACTTGCTACTGCCAGTACATCCACAGACATGCTGTTGTGAGCATGTAGGAAATACTGCTGCTGCACATATAACATATATGAAATAACCCCCATATATAAAATACATGAAATTATACAGGTGGAGCTGGGGAAGGTGGAGGGTTTCTGAAGCGTGCTGCAACTGCTACAGCAAGCACTAGCCAAGTATTTGAATGTTGAGCAGCAAGCTCATTGGCCCATTGGTGAATAATGATGTGATTATATCAGATTGAGTTAGAATCTGCACAGTCTATTTTGTTTCAATCAAAATTATGTCATATTACGGAAGTTAAATATGTTGGGGAAACAGTTTCATGTTGTCTTCTTCCTCTCATGGGTGTTTCTCTTGCTCTTTCTGCACATACTCTTTCCTCTTCCTCTCTCTTCTGTAAGTGACATATATCACAGTCCCTCCTCATCTTCTTTCTGCAGGTTCCAGTGCCTCCAGCTGCCCCACTACTTCAAGTTAGTTTCACTCTTGCTTTCCTGTGTGAACTTTCACTACCTTCATCTCTATGCTCCTCCTCCCTGTCCATCAAGACCAAAGCCACGCCGCCTCCACCACTTTGGCTGCTCTGAGTTAAAGCTTCACCATCTCTCACGTCCTTTCCACAGGCTGTCCGTCTCAAACACCTCAGTTGAGCAGATGTGGGATGGGAGGGAAAACAATCTGTGTTATTTAACATGTACTCAGGTTGTAGTCCTTCTGTGTAAAATGCCGGTGTCATTTACTTGCCATTTTGATTGTACAGGACAGCTTACGCCACCTTGCTATTGACTCGGAAGCGGTTCATATTTCAGCCAATGAGCATGTCCGTTCACTGCTTACATCACTGCCACTGGTCTTAGCACATAGCATGGTGCAAAAATAGTTTTTTCTCTTTTGCCTTCTATTTTTCTCATGCTTTGGGTTGTTTTCATGTGTGCCCATCTTCCAAAAGCCTAAAAACTGTGTGGATCAAAGTGTGTTTGTTCCTCAGTTCAGCCAACCAAAACCAAACAGGCCAATACAAATCTCTGCTATCAGTTCATCCTCTCTTTCTCCCTGCAGGAATGCGGGAACACCCTCCAATTTCTGTCTGTGCTTTGGCTGACCACATCGAGCGGCTGAAAGCCAATGACGGCCTACACTTCTCACAGGAATATGAGGTAACTCTTCCCAAGTCACGTCAGAGTGTCCGTCTAAACAACTTTGAGGAGAATTGTTCTCCCTCTCTACCTTCTGTTGAAACCACCGAGGGATAATTGCTCGACGTCCTGCAAACATCAGCAATTTACATACAAATGTCTACTAAGTTAAATCAGGACAATAAGGGGAGGAGAAAGCTGGAAAACACTTGTGCTTCTTCCAGCCTACATCTGCATGTGTGGAATATGTAAATTGTAGAACAGAACAATGAAGATAAGAGTGAAGAAGTTTCCTCTAACAGTGAGGAAACAGTGGATTTATTATGGCTGTACATTTAAAGCAGATCAGTTATAAATAGAGCTCCAAACTGCAGTTATGGTGAAGCCTAAGCACATTCTTAGTTTAATTGTGCTAATCATATCACTAACTATTCATTTCAAAAGTTTGCTGTCAGTAATAAATGAATATTTTATTCTGCAAGAATGCATTCAATTGTTCAAAAGTGACAGTAAAGACATTTGTTAATGTTACAAATATTACTATTTTAAATAAATACTGTTCTTTTGAACTTTTTATTCATCAAAGAATCCTGAAAAAAATTTATCACGGTTTCCACAAAAATATTCGGCAGCACAACTGTTTTCAACATTGATAATAATGAGAAATGTTTCTCGAGCAGCAAATCAGCATATTAGAATGATTTACTG
>NW_015505696.1:1301509-1320297 GCF_001515645.1 Sinocyclocheilus grahami
GTGTGTGTGTGTGTGTGTGTGTGTGTGTGTGTGTGTGTGTGTGTGTGTGTGTGTGTGTGTGTGTGCGTGTTTAGGGAAGGGGCAGGCCTGCTTGAGTTGTTATTGTACATTGAGCAGCACTTCTGAGTACTTAAACAATCAAGACCTTAATATAGACATCAAATACTGAGAGAGCAACAGTGATCTAATCAAACGCCAAATGGCTCACATTAAACTGCAATACAAAAGAAGCTAACAAGATAAACAGATAAAGACAGGCTTATGGGGAGGGAATTGTGTACAAAGATGGAGAGAAAGTAGTATACCTGTAGGTAAATAATAAGATAGAGATAGATCGGTGTGAGCCTGTCATCTGTGGGAATGTCCTCATGCATGCATTTTATTTGATATACACCATTCAAAAGATTTTTTTTTAAAGAAATGAATAATTTTATTCAGCAAGGACACATTAAATTACAATAAGGACATGTATCATGTTAAAAAAGTTTCAAAGATACTGAAAAAAAATGTATCATGGTGTCCACAAAAATATGAAGCAGCACAACTGTTTTCAACATTGATAATAATCAGAAATGTTTCTTGAGCAGCAAATCAGCATATTAGAATGATTTCTGAAGGATCATGTGACACTGAAGACTGGAGTAATGATGCTGAAAATTCAGCTTTGATCACAGGAATAAACTACATTTTACAATATATTCACATAGAAAAGTTATTTTACATTGTAATAATATTTCACAATTTTTGTGTTTTTACTGTCTTTTTAAACAAATAAATGTAGCTTGGATGAGCAGAAGAGACGACTTTCAAAAACGTTAAAAAAATTGAATGGTAGTGTACACAGAGAACAGAGAGAGCTACCAGATGAAGAAAAATGTCCAACAGACCTTCAGTCAAGCTCATTGAAGCTTATGGTACAGAAATATTAACTTTGTAAATTTATTTTTTTAATAATACTCTGCTATTTTTATCCTTGTTTTATAATGGAGAGCAACCACAGATCAGGGCAGAGCTAACAGCACACAAGGATAACACATCCTCAGATCATACATACACCTGCATTAAAACCTGTGATGTTTCAGTGTGAGAAACAGGAGACCATTGAATAAGACATGCGTTCCTTCTCAACACTGCTGTATGACATGACCCACACAGTAGATAGAGACGAGAGAGAAGACTTCACTGTATAGTGTGACAGAGAGACACTATTAAATGCTATTAAAATTAATATTTTATTCCTCAGATGTTGCTGTTTCATGTTGCTATAGGTCTGAGTTATGTTATATTCACACCTAAAACACATTGGTCGGAAGTACCGCTCCTCATGTATATTAACTATCACATATGGATGAGAAAGAAACATTGTGGATGCAGAGAAACATTAATATAATATGAAAAATCCATCAGTGCCATCTGGAGAGATGCCATGCAAGTCGAGAAAATAGAAGTTGTGTGTTTTATCTAGTGCAAACAAACTGACAGAACTTGTCACACACTCTTCTGATTAGCTGTGATTGTGTTGCATTGTGCAGCATTTTAGCCTTCAAACTTCCAGATTGCTTGTTGTGAATCTTATTGTGTCAGGTTAGCACACAATGTTAAGATACAGCATGAAACACAGAAAGTGCATAGGGCTTGTGCCTGTTAATTTGAAATGCATTGATGCAGCCATGGCCAGCGATCAATCCAATCCTCATCACAACACGTCAACAAACACACATACAAATGTACAAAATCAAATAAAAATGCAGCGTGTTGTTAGACAGTGTAAGCTGACAAACAGTCACCTGCAATATGGCAGATGTGTAGTGATTTATGATTATTCATAAGCTGTTCTTCATAATCCATCTGTTAGTGACAGAACATCAGCCTCTGGTTGCTCTTCAATTCATATACGTCTAGAAAAATGTCGCATTGCCCTTAGAATGAACCGTACATGTCACTGTCCAATGAGATTTGTTTCGCCTCTTTAAGAGCATTCTCATCTCACGTTCAAAAGATTGGGCTCAATAAGACCTTTTAAAAGAAATTAATACTTTTATTCAGAAAGGATGCATTAAATTGATATAAAAGTGACAATAAAAGCACTTATAATTTTATTAAAAAGATTTATGTTTCAAATCAATTCTTTTGAACTTTCGGTAACACTTTAGAATAGGGAACACTTATTCACTATTAGCTCCCTAATTTCCCTCAATAAATTCCTAATTTGCTGCTTATTAATAGTTAGTAAGTTGTTTAGTTTGGGTATTGGGTAGGATTATGGATGTAGAATAAGGTCATGTAGATTAGAATAAGGCATTAATATGTGCTTAATTACTACTAATAAATGGCTAATATTCTAGTAATATACATGCTAATAAACTAGTTAAGAGACCCTAAAATAAAGTGTTACCGAACTTTCTATTCATCAAAGAATCCTGAAAAAAAAAATAAACAAAACATGAGGTAGTTTTCAACATTGATAATAATCAGAATTGTATCTTGAGCAGCAAATCAGCATATTAGAATGATTTCTGAAGATCATGTGACACTGAAGACTGGAGTAATGATGCTGAAAATTCAGCTTTGATCACAGCAATAAATTACAGTTTACAATATATATATATATATATATATATATATATATATATATATATATATATATATAGAAAGAGACAGTTAAAGTGAAGGGGCTGCTGAAAATTCCGCTTTGCCATCACAGGTATAAAATACATTATAAAATATATATATATATATATATATATATATATATATATATATATATATATATATAAAGAAACAGTTATTTTGAATGGTAATAATATTTTACAATATTACATTCAAATAAATGAAGTCTTGGCAAGCATAAGATTCATATCGACCCCAAAAAAATCTTATCAACCCCAAACTCTTGAATGGTATTTTATGTTTCATATAGTTGATATGATTTGTTCATTATAACTGAAGAACTGCTGGCGGTTCTACTAGAAACGCAGCGTCTCAGAGCTGCAGTAATGTGATGCAAGGAGACTAGAGAGCAGACGTCTAAACCGCACCCTCTGGCCTGTTTTCTCATCACTATGGTAACAGCAGGGCTGGATTAGGCAGGTCTCTAAAGCGCCGGAGCAATTCCAGCTGCCGTGATCGTGCAGGAAACACTGGGCAGGTCAAAGTAGAGATTTGCAGAGTTGTGGAGCGTCTGTGAGGTTTTGCAGCATCAGTTCCTGCTGTGCCAGAGTCGTCTTATTATGAATGATTCATTGGTGCACATTATTCCATGGCTTTGTAAACTTTCATCAAAATGAAATTAAACTTGCTCCACCTCTGAAATGACTTTCATTTTTAGCTGATGATGTCTTAAACCCCTTCCCTCTAGTCACCTGTCATATGCGACCAGTCATAAGGGTCAATTTTTTTAAATTGAGATTTATACATCATCTGAAAGCTGAATAAATAAGCTATGGTATGTTAGGATAAGACAATATTTGGCCGAGATACAACTATTTGAAAATCTAGAATCTGAGGGTGCAAAAAAAATCTAAATACTGAGAAAATCGCCTTTAAAGTTGTCCAAATGAAGTTCTTAGCAATGCATATTACTAATCAAAAATTACGTTTTGATATATTTACGGTAAGAAATGTACAAAATATATTCATGGAACATGATCTTTACTTAATATCCCAATGATTTTTGGCATAAAAGAAAAAGGTATCATTTTGACCCATACAGTGATTTTTTGGATATTGCTACAAATATACCCCAGCGACTTAACACTGCTTTTGTGGTCCAGGGTCACATATAAAGTTATAGTCCATTCCCTCGTTAAATTATGCGATTTCCCTTCATCTTTTCTCATTAAATATCCTGTTTCACTCTGAAATAAATTATGTTACAGTAAAATAGGTTTTCATGAGTGTCGTTTGGCTCAACCAATGGCATAAGATTGGGGGCGGGACTAAATAATGGGCAGATGAGAAAGTATTTAGGAAACATGTTGGAAAACAGTCATTTTTGCAGAAGATTTGAAGGGTTTGATGTAAAAGGGGAATTATTACCGTTTTCTCATGTGATATTTAGTATTTACACTAGTCATTTCAAAGTTAAAATGCGTCTATTGTCTTCCTTTTTTCTGTCACTGGTGTTGGTCTAGCTTTCTAACAAACGTTCTCATGTTTTGTCTTTCTGTTCTGCAGTCTGTTGACCCTGGCCAGCAGTTCACCTGGGAAAACTCCAACCTAGAGGTCAACAAGCCCAAGAACCGCTATGCAAACGTCATCGCTTACGATCACTCCAGAGTCGTGCTGATCCCCATTGATGGTGAGTCCAAAAACACACCTATATATATTAGCGTTCAAAAGTCAGCAAGCTTTTTTGACTCTCTCTGCTCATCCAGGCTACATTTATTTGATCAAAAATACAGTAAAAACAGTAATATTGTGAAATATTATTGCAATTCAAAATAATGTTTTTCTATGTGAATAGGTGCTAAAATATTATTTATTTCTGAAGCAAAGCTGAATTTTCAGCATCATTACTCCAGTCTTCAGTGTCTCATGATGCTTCAGAAATCATTCTAATATGCTGATTTGCTGCTCAAGAAACATTTATCATCAATGTTAAAAACAGTTGTGCTCCTTCATATTTTTGTGATACAAATGTGATACATTTTTAAGAATTTTTTAACAAAGTTCAAATGAGCAGCATTTATATGAAACAGAAATATTTTGTAACATTATAAATGTCTTTGCTGTCACTTTTCATCAACATAATGCATAAAAGTATTAATAATAATAATAAAAAAAAACATCTTACTGACCCCAAACTTTTGAACAGTAGTGTTTATAGCTTCTTGACATCTCAGCTACGATGAGTTCTGCACAGAATCTGCATCTACTGAATTCTGTGAAAGGCCATCAAGTCCAAATTACCCAAAAATATTTTGGGTAATTTCAAAGTACTCTCAATGCTATTTTAATATATTTTTAAATATAACTAGAAATAATAAATAATAAAAGTCTGCAGATTTCACGTGTGCTTAGCAAGGCCATCAGTACAATGAGCGCTCAGTTCTCAGCCTTTCATTGTGTGTTAACACTGCACTGCTGAACCGCAGGTGTACCGGGGAGCGACTACATCAATGGAAACTACATTGACGGCTACCGCAAGCAGAACGCTTACATGGCCACTCAGGGTCCTCTGCCCGAGACGTTCAGTGACTTCTGGAGGATGGTGTGGGAGCAAAGGGCCAGTACTATCGTCATGATGACCAGACTGGAGGAGAAGAGCAGGGTGAGATTTTACTCCTCATCTCGTGTTGTCTGGCTCCTGCCCCAGAGTGAGACAAATTTTTTTAGTGATGACGAGATGCAGATGGCATGGAAATGATCTCTCACTCTTTATATGGAATTAAATAAACATTCTAGAGGAATTGTTTCAAAATAGGAACTTATAAAGACTATTAATCACAATAAAGACTCTCCCTACACATTGCACTTCAACCATTACTTCAAACAGCAGCTATTATAATGTTTTTTTAGGGGGTTGTTCAGCCCAAAATTTAAATTGTCATAATTTATTCACGCTAATGTCGTTCCAAACCTGTACAAATATTTAAAAACAGAAGAATAAGAGTCATACAGGTTTGGAATGACATGAGGCTGAAAAAATTACAGTTTTAATTTTAAGGTTTCTTTTGCCTTTAGGATGTCAGATAATATCCCAAACACCTCGTGGACACATGCAAACACGTGTCCTGTCTGTGAATTACAGAGGAAAGGAAGTGACCACTCCTCATAAGAGTGTCGAACAGGAAGTGATGTGTGTGCATGTGTGTTTGTGAGAGAGGGAGGTGTCACATGTTCCCTCACCTGCCGTGTGACCAGATGGTCATTCTGTTTTTCCTCCACATGGTCAGTCTCAATATACATGAATGTGATTCAGTGCTAGCTTTCTAATGGAATTATGTACCTCACGATTCACAATTATATTATAATTTGCTGTATATAGATCTATACTATACTATATTATAGGGCTGTGCAATTAATCGCATGCGATTGTCATATTGTCCGATACCTATCTATCTATCTATCTATCTATCTATCTATCTATCTATCTATCTATCTATCTATCTATCTATCTATCTATCTATCTATATATATATCTGTCTGTCTGTCTGTCTGTCTGTCTATCTATATGTATATACTGTACATATAGAGAGAGAGAGTTTACTTACTAACATTTACTTTAACTGTTTTAACACATTAAAACATTGCCTAAAAAAGAATATACTGATCGAATTGGACAAGCCTTGATATTATCGGCTTTAAAGTCAAACTAATCAAATTCTGTGGAGAAAATGTATTTATACATTCAAAAACCTGCTGTTGCTCTCTATTGTCACAAATATATTGTGCATCGTAAAAAGAAAAAAGAAACATATTCATTCCACAATAGGAAATGCCTTTTACAAATTACATTTTTAACCAAAAAAAATTTTGAATAATTTTATTAATGTTAAAGATGCAAAGTTTTTTAAGGGTTTGGGCTAGTCAGCCGTATTTATTAATTAGCTTGAATAAGTGCACAGATTGTACCTGTTCTTTGTTGATGAAGGACAGCAGGGTTTATGGAAGCCCAGATGGGTCACGCTAATGCATCTCAACCCCAGACCTAGCGGCGTTACTCACACAGCCCTCTGTGCTCGGTGTGTGTTCGCGGTATGTGACCCGTGTGTGTAATCAGAGCCGGAGGTTCAGCCACAGTTCTGGCCGGTCTGTGGTGCGTGATGCCCCCATCTGCTTCAGCTTCAGCTGGCCTCCTCTCACCCGTCTCCTGTGCTCTTATGGTGCCTGATGTGTGATGTTTGTGTGTCTGTGATTGCAGGTGAAGTGTGATCAGTACTGGCCGAGCCGTGGAACAGAGACATACGGCATGATTCAGGTTTCCATGCTGGACACGGTGGAGTTAGCCACCTACAGCGTCAGGACCTTCGCTCTCTATAAGGTCTGTGTGTGTGTTTATAGATGACGTAACTGACATTTATTTAGTTTTTTTCATCACTTTTTGATTTTACCTGCAGTGACAAATTATTTGTTTTAAATTAAATTCTGTTTAAAAAATGACTAAAACTTTTAATAGTATTAATAGTATAATTCTATATTATAATCAATTATAATATATTGTAAATAATTGTAGATATTATAAACATATTCTCTTATTTAAAAACAGCAAGAAAAACCCCTTTTCCAACATATATCTCCTTGAATGTGTTGTAACAGAATGGGTCCAGTGAGAAACGGGAAGTTCGGCAGTTCCAGTTCATGGCCTGGCCGGATCACGGTGTTCCCGAATACCCCACACCAATTTTAGCCTTTCTACGCAGGGTCAAGGCCTGCAACCCACCTGACGCCGGACCCATGGTGGTGCACTGCAGGTGGAGCATGATCTCCACTCACTTATCTATTAACATGAACATGTGTCTGTGAATTCACTCTAAATCTACCACTTCCCTTGTGTTTCCCATGGCAGCGCTGGTGTGGGTCGGACAGGCTGTTTTATCGTAATCGAGGCCATGCTGGAGCGGATGAAGCACGAGAAGTCGGTGGATATATACGGTCACGTGACCTGCATGCGCTCTCAGAGGAACTACATGGTGCAGACGGAAGATCAGTATATCTTCATCCACGAGGCCCTGCTGGAGGCTGCCACCTGCGGGAACACAGAGGTCCCGGCGCGGAGCCTGTACACACACATCCAGAAACTCACGCAGGTGTCGCCCGGAGACACCGTCACTGCCATGGAACTGGAGTTTAAGGTCAGAAAACACACACAGACACACACATCAACCTTAACCTGGCACGACACAACAGGGTTCCTGTGTCAGTTTTTCTCTCCTCAAAATGCAGCGTGAAGGCACTAAATCACAGTCAATCAGAACCTCTTTGATGTTTAGTACACAGCTGACGATGCAATGCCTTGTTGCTTGTTTAAACCCCTGATTAACATGCAGAAGATGCCGTTTATTGCTTAGCGGTTTATCTTGCTTGTTTTTTGGAGTTGGGAACAGGGTTATTATCGTTAGCTATAACTGTTTTGTTAATTGAAATACAGCAGGAATAAATGAAAATATACTGTAGATATTACATGATAACTTTAAATTATAAATGTTTCATAAATGTTAATTATTATAACTGAAATACGTTTAAGCTAAAGCACTAAAATGACTAGATATTAGAATCAGCATTGGACATTAATTAATTAAATATAATGAATGCTTCAAGTTAAGTAATCATGTAATAATGATGATAATTAACTGGAAATTTATAAAAACTGAAACTGAACCGAAAATCTGAAAAATAAATAAATGCACATAACAGAATTACTAAAAATTAAACTAAAATCGAAAATATAAAAATAAAAGGTAACACTTACAATAAGGTCTCATTTGTTAACATGAACTAACTATGAACAATATATATTTTTACAGCACTTATTAACCTTTGTTAGTGTTAGTTTAAAAAGTGTTAATGTTAACATGTACAACTTTTGATTTTAATAATATATTAGTAAATGTTGAATTTAACATTAACTAAGGTTAATAAATGCTATATAAGTATTGTTCTTGTTAACTAATATAGTTGACTAATGTAAACAAATGAAATATTATTGTAAAGTATTACCATAAAAAGCTAATTCGAATATTAATAAACATTAACACTATAATAGTCAATAAATAATGCTAAAACAACACTGATTTGGAATGAAGGACAAGTGTTTATTCAAAAACATTCCTGATTTTGTTAACAGTGTATCTACATTCACGGGATTGTCATCAAAAGATACAACAGAACTGGAATAATTATGTGGAATCTGAACCTGAATTGGTATATTCCTTATGATTCTCATCTATAATGGTTAACCTTGAGTTCATTTCTTAAGTAATATTACACTGGAAGAGCAACAAGAAAAACTGTAGACAGAGAAAAGACATGCACATTGAAATGTTTTGCAGAAACATTCTTACCAAAGCAAAGGTGCATATTTGAACTGCTTAAAGAGTATGCTGAGAGCTGATGGAGACGCTGACAGACAGTATCTGTGACTGCGGTGAGAGTTATAGCTGCTGCATGCATGAAAACACTCCTTTAACATACAACAGCTGTCCTCAGAGACGCTTCACAGCCCGAATGATGAGCCTCAGAGCTGCTTTACGCACAGGATCATTATAGATCCGCCGAGGATGTAATCAGGTTTTAATGCTTGATGTTGTTTCACCAGCGAGTCATGTGATTCTGAAGGGCCAGTGCAGTCAGAGCTGTGTGTGGAAACACGTTTGTGTTTCCCTGCACAACATGAATGATTTTAATGGGCTGTTTTTCCCATGATGCACTTTGGTGACATGCTGAGATTCAAAGAGCAAGTATCGTTTGAAGTTTGAGAACAAAGCCACTCAAAACACCTCATTCTCCACCAAAGAAGCATCTCAATTGTTGACAATGGAAAAAAACGCTTTTGAGTTTCAGTGTGGTAATCAACATTCTGCCATGAATACTGAACTTGAGCTTAACTTTTTAACTCAGATTGTTCCTTATATTTCACTAATTAATGACCAATGCTGAATGTAACATATAGAATGGATTATTATAGAGTATAATGATGCCAAATAAGATTTGACATTTACAAGAAACATATTTTTTGGAATATTTATTCAAAACTCACAAAAATAAATAGAAAATGACAGTATGCCAAGGTCTGAAAGGCTAAAATGTCATCTCATTAATTGTCCTCAGCCAGAAGCTTCTTCTGCTCACCAAGGCTGCATTTATTTGATCAAAAATACAGGAAAATCTGTAATATTCTGAAACATTATTACAATTTAAAATAAATGTTTTCTATTGTAATATATTTTAAGATGTAATTTATTTCTGTGATCAAAGCTGAATTTTCTGCATCATTACTCTAGTCTAGAAACACAAATAATTTATATGATTATAAATGTCTTTACTGTCACTTTTGACCAATTTAATGCATCCTTTCTTTTTTCAAACCTTTGATTAGTGGTGTGTATGAGTCTATTTCACAATTTCTGAGCAATATGCATGTGTTCTGTGTCTTTTCTCACTGCAGAAACTGGCCAACTCCAAAGCACACACCTCTAGATTCATCAGTGCTAGTCTGCCTTGCAACAAATTCAAGAACCGACTGGTCAACATCATGCCCTTTGAGTCCAGCCGTGTGTGTCTGCAGCCAATCAGAGGGGTGGAGGGGTCCGACTACATTAACGCCAGCTTCATCGATGGATACAGGTATGTGAATCAGGGTTTGCGATTGCAATTCAGTAAATTCCACTTCCTGTCATTTCAATTCAACATCCTGTGGTGCGGATAACTTAATTCAAACTCAAACTCATGAATTGAAAGGGAGCCAGATCTTAAATTCAGAATTTTGCCTGAAGTCATGAACAGAGATCTGAGAGCCAATTGAGACCAACTGTGAATCAGACTCTGGAGAAATCAGATGAAAGATGGGTGTTCTTCTGAAGAGGTGCTGCTGCCACGAACGCCAGCGAGTCTCTCCGTCACTGTCCCCCGTCTCTCTGACTCCTGCTGGATGTGACAGCTCAGAGTCATGGCCCGTCTCGGAAGTCTGCGTCTGCGTGTCTACTGCCTTAGTGCTGCTAGTTGTCAGGACAAATTGTTCTTATTGGCAGGACTGTCCATAACTGCAGCGGTATCAGCACTGGGGAATCTGCGCGGCCCTGCGCCCACGAGCTGACAGGTGATGCACACAGTTCAGCGCACAAATAAAAGGATTACCCGTCACGAGGAGTCCGGTCTCCATGAAGCTCTCAATCTATCCCACACGCACACACATATACAGATAGACATTCAGAGTGCAATGGGTTTGTGTCAAGCATATCACTGAGACTCAGAGTTAAGGGGTAATTCCACCAACAGTGTAACACTCATTATATAAGCATGACTAATCAGAATCGAGTACTTTAGAGCATGAAATAATAGTATACATGCTAAACACATGCTTATCTTTTTACAGTCTGTTTGATGGATTGTGCATTGAAAATACTTTATTGAAGAGTTTCGTATGAATGAAAAACTGTGGAAAATGGATATTAAAACTGCATTACCTAAGACAGCCTCTATCCCATCTGCTGTGAATATAGTCTCTGAAATCCATTGATTCAGTGCAACTTTCTGCCACAAGGAACGTTTACTGCAAATATCAGTGCTTCAAATGAATAGTCCTTTACTAACATCCTGAATCAAGCACTTCCTTTGCTGCTGCTGAGGGGTCATGTGAGGTGGAGGGGCGGAGCTGTGTCAAGAATCTAAGCTCATTGTTGTCCCTTAATCAAATTAACAGCCAATCAAAGAGCTCCCACTGCATCTGCCGGCGTACTGAAGTGTAAACAGCGTAATTGGCAGTAATCGTGTTTGTAATGAAGGACAGAGGGAGAAGGGCTTTCACATGCTTTTAGCTTGATGAGCTTTCAGTGTGTGTGTGTGTGTGTGTGTGTGTGTGTGTGTGTGAAGCAAATGAGGCTGTATCACAGGTGTGTAGATCAGGACTCCGTCTTTCTCTAGCTCAGTCCTGCCGAGGCTTCCCTTCAGCATATGTTGGATGAATGCGGTCTTCTCCCAGTATGCCCTGCGTGCAGATGTGTTCACTCATACAGTGATTCTCAGTGATCAAACGAGTTAGTGAGAGTCACTGATCATTGACAATGTGGGTGTACAGCAGAACAGCCACTCAGAGACCTGCGCCGATAAAATCACTGTAAGAGAATAATGAGGCTGCTAAAGTCAGATTAGACATTTCCTCCACTTGTTCAACCACCTCAGAGATGCATTTATCTAAAAAAAAAAAAAACCTTCAGCAGAGACCTGGGGATCTCACAGCAGGACTTCAGCACAAGGGACAGCGCTCGCGTCCCCACGCTGCCAAACAGTGAGAGCTCTGCTGCCTTCACTACACAATCATGTCTCTCGGTTTCATCTTCCACAACCAGTGTTTTTCTCACCTGTCTCACTGTCTCTCCCTCGTTCTCTGTCCAGTGTTTCCTCTCTCTCTCTCTCTCTCTCTCTCTCTTTCTCTAACTGCATATTTATCTCCTTGTCTGTCTTAATGCATTTATGATCGCAGTGATGGAGCTGCAGTGCCTCCTGCTGTTCGGTTAGAGGAAGCACTCCTGGAGAGAGCTGTTCATTAGTATTCTGTGTTGATTCTTGTGTTTTTAAACTGTATTTTCATGTGTTGTTCCTGCAGGCAGCAGAAGGCGTATGTCGCCACACAAGGTCCTCTCTCTGAAACCACGGAGGACTTCTGGAGGATGCTTTGGGAGCACAACTCCACCATCGTGGTGATGCTGACGAAGCTCAGAGAGATGGGACGGGTGAGTCAACGCCACTGTCATTGTGACAGATTATCACATTCCTGCACACATCAAAGTGAACAAAGTAAATGTGAATGGCCCTTTGCAACCCATTTTACTTCTGTAATGTGAGTGAAAGAAGATATTCAAAAAGGCTAAATGTAGGGCAGCTCTTGATTGCATCCATTGGGAATTGATTGGATTGTGAAGCGTTGCTCATTTTTTATGTCCTGTCGACTTTAAGGCAGGGTTATGTTTGTTAACTAAAACTAAAACCATAAAAAAAACCATTTTCATTACTTGAAATAAAATGAAATGGAAAAACTTATTTTATTTCAGCTAGCTGCCAAGGCAACATTTCTATTTCATTTTAATGTAGTTTCTAAATGAAAAAGTCCAAAACTAAAACTTAATAAAAACGAAATAGACAAAATTCCATATAAATGTTCAAAATATGAACAAAATTTATAATAGTGTTAAAATAAAATGCTTTAAGGCAGCGCAGCTCAGAACAACTCAGTTTATTAAGGGAGTGTCGCACAGATTCAGCTGTTTTCATCTTTGATTCCATGTCACACACTGCAACACTTTTGCATTTTAGCAGCGTGACGTTTATATAAATATGAAGAGGAGAAATGCACAAAGAAACACTTGTAATAATAGACTGAATTATAATTCAGCTCATGAAGTAACTGTTTTGTGTGTTAGTCTATTCAAGGTCGAGGAAAATATGTGTTCATGTACAGCTTTAATGTGCAAAAGATTTACATGAATCTGCTTTCTTATTTTATGAATCATTTAGCAGTCCCATCAGGATTTCACAAGACTTTTTTTCTCATTTTTGCAAGTCACTGAATTTGCTGCAGCTTTTCTTCAAAAATTTTGATATTTGCAGGATATTTTCCCTTGTTTTGCATTAAAAACCTACCATTATAATCATTAAGTAATTAGTATTAGTGACCATAAGAGTACTGTTACTGATGATTTAGTGCATAATTACTGAAATCAGTTGTGGTTCAGCAGTTGAACACATATTGATCAGTTTGTTTGGGCTCAGATTTATGCATTTTGATTAATTAACATTGCTTCTCTCAGGACAAATTGTAAAAAATATGCAATAATATAAGCTGCTGCAAATGTTTGCAATTGCGAGATCGCAAAATTCTGGAGGGACTGATTTGAGTGTAGCAGATAATAATAACAAAATAAACATGCAATGTGGATGTTGGTTTGCTGAGAAAAATGTCTGAATACTCTTGTGCAATTAATTAAAAAAAACTCAAATGACAAATGAAATGTTAATGATGCTGAAAATCAGCTGGTTGTATGCTGGCCTCAGGCTGTCATTCTGTGCATTACACCACAGAGACAAAAGGCAAAAAAAAGAAACAAAAAATAAAGTTGAGGTTTGGACAAATTAACTGAGCTGCTCTTATAATCGTGTGTTTGGCTCCACAGGAGAAGTGTCATCAGTACTGGCCTGCAGAGAGATCCGCACGCTATCAGTACTTCGTCGTGGACCCCATGGCTGAATACAACATGCCGCAGTACATCCTACGGGAGTTTAAAGTCACAGATGCCAGGGTGAGTCGATCAGACCGTAAGACTTCAGCTGTGCTGTGTCTTTAAATCACACTCTCATTCTCTCTCAGGATGGCCAGTCTAGGACGATCCGCCAGTTTCAGTTCACCGATTGGCCAGAACAAGGAGTGCCAAAGACAGGAGAGGGCTTTATTGATTTCATTGGCCAAGTCCACAAAACCAAGGAGCAGTTTGGACAGGACGGACCAATTACTGTTCACTGCAGGTGAGAAGCAGAATGAACAAATGCAGCAGAGCATGTAGTGTGTGTTTGTAGTAGCACTGGCTGATATATTGATTATTCAGAATGTTGTAAATCTATATGAAATTAAAATGTCTCGGTCTTAGATTGTATTGACTGTATCGTAGAGCTGACTTTGTATCTGTACATTACAGTTTAAAAGTTTGGGGTCAGATTTTTTTTTTCAAAAGAAATTAATACTTTTATTCAGCAAGGATGCATTAAATTGATCAAAAATGACAGTAAAGACAGATTATTACAAACAGACATATTGTTACAAACGATTTCTATTATAAATGCATGATGTTCTTTTGAATTTTCTATTGATCAAAGAATGCAATTAAATGTAAAAATAATAATAATAATGAAACTGATCAAGGTTTCCACAGAAATCAGCCCAACTGTTTTCAACATAAGAAATATAACAATAATTGTATCTTGAGCAGCAAATCAGCATATTAGAATGATTTCTGAAAGATCATGTGACACTGAAGACTGGAGTAATGATGCTGAAAATACAGCTGCCCATCACAGGAATAAATTACAGTTTACTATATATTCAAATAGAAAACAGCTATTTTAATTTGTAAAAAATATTTTACAATATTACATTTTTACTATATTTTTGATTGATGAATAAATGCTGTTTTGGTGAACAGAAGACTGAATTTAACCCCCAAATGTTAGCTGTTGTGTATGTGTGCTGAACTGCTGTCTGTCTCTCTCTGTCTCAGTGCTGGTGTGGGCAGAACAGGGGTCTTCATCACTTTAAGTATTGTTCTGGAGCGGATGAGGTATGAAGGAGTGGTGGACATGTTCCAGACCATAAAAACGCTCCGCACGCAGAGACCTGCCATGGTACAGACCGAGGTAAACCTGACACCCTCACTTCCTCTTGAGTAAATAGAAAAGTTCACCTGTTGTCATTTTCTGCAAATCAGACAGACTTTCATTTTTAGGCAACACACGTGTTTTAGTCTGTGTTTTAACGGTGTGCGTCCCATGTGTGCAGGACCAGTACCAGCTGTGCTACAGAGCAGCTCTGGAGTACCTAGGCAGCTTCGATCACTATGCAACGTAACCACTCCCAGAATGCCTCAGAACGGAGAGCCGCCACTTGTTTCTGAGCCTTAATCATCCTACCTATTCAGTCACCATTGCTGGAGGGAGAGAGAGAGACTGACAAACAGACAGAGAGAAACAGCAAATCAGAAGAGAGGAGAAATCACTGGAACTTCAGCGCAATCCTGTTCCTCTTCTGAAAACAGCAACAAACGCTTCCTTCTGGTCTCTAATGCCCAGCTCCTGTCTCTGTATTACCTTACTGCTTTATGATTATGATCATTTAATTTCATACCGATCATCATCTGCCATTGTTTTTATTATTATTAGCATCATTATTATTATTGTATCATCATGACGATTGCTATATCTGTCAGAAAATACAATATTTGTATCATTTATGCTGATCATTGCATATATAAGGGGTTCTTATATTATTATTATTATTCCTTTATAATTTTTTCGTATATGTTCAGTTATTTTTAGCATAT
Organism: Sinocyclocheilus grahami; assembly: GCF_001515645.1. Classification (NCBI taxonomy): domain Eukaryota; kingdom Metazoa; phylum Chordata; class Actinopteri; order Cypriniformes; family Cyprinidae; genus Sinocyclocheilus; species Sinocyclocheilus grahami. Next base: position 1,317,256 of record NW_015505696.1, read on the forward strand.
GTGGACATGTATTTTCACATGACCCAGGTTACTAATACTTTAAGAGGTGTACTCAGAGCTGCTGATGATTTCTTACTTTTTATCATTATTGTATTTTAATGATCTACTTTTATTTGGTGGGGAAAGGGGATCTTTTATAAAATATACAATTAAAAACAACCTTTTCACCTCCTGATACTTTATAAAACAGCATAATCAAGTATAAAAGAGTTGAAATGCTTACAGCCGAGTTAGTGACCTTAATGAACCTGCCGGCATTAAGGACAACTGAATAGACCAATGAAAGGAGAGAACGCAGTCAGAGCCGTTTTGCTCTGAATAGCATTAAACAGACACTTTCTGGAAACCGTCCATTCTCGAGTGAAAGAAAGACAAGAAAAATGGTGTTCCTGCTGCCACGGCAAAGTTATTATCCCATGCCGGGTCAGCTGAGGTCAAAGGTCAGCTCGTGCTGAACGGCCAGGCCTTGACCCGACAGACCTGCACACACATGTACAGCCGTCACGTACCTCCAGTAGAACCACGGCCATCCGTCAATCGCTCAGACTAGCAGCTGAAGTGGGAAAAACTGCAGGAGAAAACAGACGGCTGAGGCTGGGAGTACAAAACCTCCTGAAATCTCCACATGTGGTATTAACGGCCATCCGATCATTTCTCACTGTGGCTCGTAAAGACAAATCTCCCGTAATGTCGCGACAGCATCATCAGACTGAAAATATGTGCATACTCAAGTGTTTCTTTCCTCCTATGGCCTGAGCACAAAGTAAGATGAAAAATGCGGACACGGGAAGAATTCATTTCACTTTGTGTTCGCATAGAGACAAAACGGCATTCAATCTGTTGTACAGGCGGTCTGTTTTCTATTTGTTAATAAAAAGGAGAGAAATATGTGTTAATAAAATGCTTCATTGGGTTTTGTACATGTTTATTGTGGGGCTTTCGCTGCTGTATCTCGGTTCCTTCAGCACTTGTTCCCGGGAACAGATGGCTGGTCCCTCTCCAGTGTGTTTGTGTGCTTGCCAGAAATCCAGAGCTCTGCAGCCAAGGCTAGTCAGCCCACCGGCCATTGCGGTTTAATGTGAAGGCATGTGGACTGGATTCTCCCTGCTCTACATGATTCATTAGTTTGGGAACACCTGGAGACATTAGTCTTCCTCCAAAATCTCAGCGACCGGACAGGAAAGTTTACTAATTCTATTGGAAGCTAATTATCTCACTAATTAGGCGCAAATTGTCCCTTTGGTCTAAGGTCAGAGATGTTGTTTCCCGTTGTAGATTAACAATTAACAAATAATTAAGCCTAAGTACCAGTTTGTAGACGATGATCAATGTCTTTGTTTATTTCTGGAGATACACAGATCATTTAGTTGCACATTTTTTAACAGGTGGTCTGAAAACCAACAATTTGTCCAAACGTTAAAATAAAAAACAGACCATAGACATTTTACATTTATTTTAGATATTGAAGATGCAAAAATGTAGTAAATTGCAGAGGTGTTACTGCATTTTTTTAATACACACGTAACATGATTTATTGAATTTATACATTTGCATCAGTATGGCTCTACTGTATGTGAAGAGTGAGTTTTAGAAATAATGTCTATTATCCAAATAATCTACATATTCATCTTGCCAGTAAATGGCTCTATGATGATCTATGGAATGGGATACACAAATACAAATAAGTCTATAGTTATATATTTGTACAATATATCATCTAAATGGAGGCATGTGGATTTAATGTGGCGTCAGATGAGATGTAGCTTACATGGATTACAATTATATATCTATATACAAATAATCTATTTAACATTCATATACTGTATACTCATACATATGGCTCTATGTGATATTTGAAGCATAAGTATGTTCAGAGTGACTATATATCAAAGTCACTTTAAGGCTTTAAGTCTTTGTTATATATATATATATATATATATATATATATATATATATATGAGTTAAAATTTGATGTATAAAATACTTATAAACACTACAGGCCAGTAGGTGCATCATGTCATCTATGCAATTTAAGTATTTTGAATATGAGATGCATGGAAAGGGGCCCATTAGGATGCATAGTAATATATACAAATGATCTACATTATCTATAATCAATATCTATAAGGTTTTCTATGTGCTATAAAGAGACATCATACGACTTAAATGGAGTGTGTTGTACATTAATCCATTGTATTTGTTCTATGTAAATATGGCCCCGTGATCCATATTATTTATTGATTGATTTATACAAATATCCATAGGCTTTATAATCTGTATGATTCTGCATCTATATCATTGTTAATTTTACAAATGATCTATTAAATGTCAAGGCTTTATATGTTTGATATGACATGTGGAGCGTGTGTAGATCGTATGAGCTCGATTGGAGATATGATTATATATATATATATATCTAAAAATCCACATTCTTTGGCCCCATAACGATCATATGGAGAGAATTGTCCATATGTACATGGCCCCATAAGGTTCGTGTGTGCTGAGTTGATTAGGAGGCGCGCGCAGGGGAACGCCTTCTTCCCTCTCTGTAAACAGAGTGTGCGCATGCGCAGTCGCGCCGCACTCTAATGGAGGACATGTATGATCGGTAATCGTCTTTTTCTGCGCCGTTTGTCTGAGTTGCGCCCTCAACACCCGTCAGCTGAGCCCGCGACACCCGTGAGTTAACTCCTCTCGAGCTCTGCTGACACATATGATCGGGTTTTATGCGTGTCGAGTGATTTCATGTGTGTTTAGTGAGTGGATGTCGGTGTTTACAGTAGTTAGTTAGCCGCCATGCTCGTCAAAGTTTGGAGCGGATCGATAATTCATGTAATAACACGGTTATATACTACAAAAAGCCGTGAATTAGACTGTGGGAATGGATATGAGCGCGTGTGTGTGTGTTGTGCTGAAGCGGTGTGTGTGACAGGAGTAAGTTTGTGTTCATTTGAGCGGCTTTAGCCGTGTGTGTGTGTGTGTGTGTGTGTGTGTGTGTGTGTGTGTGTGTGTGTGTGTGTGTGTGTGTTTTTTTTTGTGGGT
>NW_015505696.1:1320494-1367367 GCF_001515645.1 Sinocyclocheilus grahami
TATGGGTGTGTGTGTGTGTGTGTGTGTGTGTGTGTGTGTGTGTGTGTGTGTGTGTGTGTGTGTGTGTGTGTGTGTTGTTTTTGCAGTGAGTTTGAGAGATTTCGGGGTCAAAACTTTCAATGGTCCTGAGCAAAACCTCATAATGAGATCATGACACATTCATAGATATGATGCTTTCTCATTAAACACTCTCACGTTAAATGATCCGATATGATGTGCTTGTCAGGCTAACGTCAGCTAGCATGCTAGTGTGAGTTTACAGGCGCTTCAACATTCATAATTATAACAGATATTAACAGCGTTTTAATGATTTTATTATATACTGTGTGCTTGAATATAATAGTGCAGCTCTGTATAATGTTGATTTTATTAAAACAGTTCATTAAGTTTATTTCTGTCAGTAAAATCTATGAGCGTGTTGTTAACTGTTACAAGTTAATTCATTCTGTTGTTTTCTGCTTGAATCAGTATTAATGTGCTCTAGTTTTTTTCCCCTGAATTGTTTGTATTTAGTTGCTCCAACAAGTTGTAGGCCTAATATTTATACTTCTGTCCTCCTATTATTGTTTCTAATTATTTTTAAATATAATCTTTAAAAATGTATAATTATTTTATGAATTATGTTGTTTATATTTATGTTGAATTAATTCAATACTTTTTTTGAAACTAAGATTTTTATTATTTTCTTAAATATTTATTTTTACATTATTTAAACTAGATTGCTTTATCTTTTCCTTATGCAACTATTTTGAATCACTTTAAATTAGCACAATTATAAATGTGTATAAAATGTGTTAAAGTAAATTGTCTTGCCTAGTAGTGGTGGTAGTTATAGTGATGGTGGTTTGCATGTGAAGTTTATTAGTCTGGTGTAAGAAGACACTTGTTGCAATAAAAATGTAATTGGTGGTGTTGGTTTGTGTTGCTGTGGTGTGTTTGTTTTTCAAAAAAGCATGAGTATGTTGCGTATTTAGTTTTGTTGATGTGTTTGTTGCTGAAATCTTCTGCTGTTTCTCTTACAGTCCAAGTGGCAGAATGGCTTCGGACTCGGTCTCTCAAAGCTCCCAGAGTCCTGCCACCAGGATCATGACCTTTCATCCCACAAGAGAGGAGTTCAAAGACTTCAACAGATACATTGCGTATATGGAGTCGCAGGGGGCTCACAGGGCCGGGATGGCTAAGGTTAGTGTACAAGATTCTCATTCAGCTCAAAATGCTGAGAGAGACTGTTTTTTGGGTGTTGTGGATGATCATTGAAGGTTTGCTGACTGATGTGCTTGTTTGTCAGGTGGTGCCACCCAAGGACTGGAAGCCCCGGCGCACATATGATGACATTGATGATCTGGTGATTCCCGCACCGATTCAACAGGTGGTCACTGGCCAATCAGGTCTCTTCACTCAGTACAACATCCAGAAGAAGCCGATGACCGTCCGCGAGTTCCGCAAAACTGCCAACACAGACAAGTGAGCAGCAAACGCTGAGATGTTTAGATACGGTTCAAGCCTGATGCCCAAAGAACTGTTTAAAATCAGAATTAGCCATAATTAGCATCTTAATAAATGTTCCTGGTGTTATTATGCAGGATTAATCAATGCAAATTATTTTAAAATAATAGTAATAACATTCTGCACCGATGACGTGACTGTTTCTTTTTTGCTGATGTAACTACATTGCTATTCAGAGTTTGGAGTCTGCATTTATTTGATCAAAGAATACAGAAAAAAACAGTAATATTGTGAAATATTATTAGAATTTAAAATAAATGCTTTCTATTGTAATATATTATAGAGTATAATTTATTTCTGTGATCAAAGCTGTATTTTCAGCATCATTCCTCCAGTCTTCAGTGTCACATGATCTTCAGAAATCAGTATAATATGCTGCTTTGCTGCTCAAGAAACATTTCTGATTATTATCAATGTTGAAAACAGTTTCTGCTTCATATTTTTGTGAAAACGGTGATACATTTTTTTCAGGATTCTTTAATTAATAGAAAGTTCAAAAGAGCAGCATTATACAAGAAACCTTTTGTGACATTATAATTTGATCATTTTAACGCATCCTTGAAAGTCATCATTTCTTTCGAAAGCACTAGTTCAAAAAAGTACTGACCCCAAACCTTTGAATGGTAATGTAAGTCTGATTGAACAGAGAAACAAACTATTATCCAATAATATCCTAGCCTACTTTTCAAATCTTGATGCATAAAAGTAAATCCCTTAACATTATTGCTCATTGTAAATTCTTTTTCACTCTGAGATACATCAAGTTGATGCTAGGGCTGCACGATAAATCGAAATGGAATCGAGATCGCGATTCGACAGAAGCTGCGATTGTCATGCGTATCTTTCAGTGAAGCACGGTTCTGTGATCAGCAGTAAATCTCCATCCGAAGGCCAGAGAAACTCCAAATACGCCTCGCAGAAGAAACCCAGAAAATGGCTATCGCTGCAGCTGAATAAACAGAAGATTCAACTGCTTTCATTGATTCAACGTGACTAATAAACACACGACTACGGCAATATACGGTTTATCTGAGTTCTTATTATAATTTTCATTAAAATAAAGTATATTTATAATGCAATGCCTTTATCACTGCTTAAATACTATGAAATATGTTGCGTGCCTTATTCTGTGTAAGAAGCCACGTCATCTCACAGAAGGATTTATTTCAAACACTCGACTGACGTTATGAAGTGAGTTTGGAGTAAAAACATGTTATTAAATGTGGTATTTTCACATGCTTTCAGATGGAGCAGCATTTACTTCACAGAGCCGTAGTTCACTGAGAAGCTGTGTTGTTTCAAAATCGTAGATTTTTTTGAGTAACTTGTCAGTGAACTACGGCTCTGTGTAGTAAATGCTGCTCCATCTGAAAGCACGTGATGATGATTTCCTGCTGATTACAGAACCGGCTTTACTAACTAAATGCGCATGACAATCGCATTCGATTAATCGTGCAGCCCTAATTGATGCATTGAGAATGTCATATCATGTTGACTGTCACCATAATAAAATGGTTCTGTAACTCGACTGCAGGTTCCGTAATCCCAGATATGCTGATTTTGATGAACTAGAGAGGAAATTTTGGAAGAATTTAACATTCAATCCACCACTATATGGGGCAGATGTCAGTGGAACCCTCTACGAGCCAGTGAGTAATCTGCCCTTTTTATTAATGAAGTATTTTTCACTATTAGGTTTCAGTTACAACCGTTGTTTACAGTGTGATAATACTATAGTGTAATACAATGATTACAAATATGTTCCTGACTGTATACAGGATGTGACGGAGTGGAATATTGGTCGTCTGAACACTATTTTGGACTTGGTGGAGAGAGAGAGTGGAATCACAATCAAAGGAGTCAACACTTCATATCTTTATTTCGGGATGTGGAAGAGCACGTTCGCCTGGCACACAGAGGACATGGATCTCTATAGCATCAACTACCTTCACTTTGGAGAGCCCAAGTCCTGGTAATGTCACAACTTGTATGGATAGGAATGTAATAAATCATGTTTTTGGTCAGCATTTTTGCTATTATTATAGTTTCTTTATAGTAGGCCTATATTTTGTTGTCTTTTTGGCAGATTCATTTAAAAAACAAGCTCATTTGTTCATATTCACTACCATTCAAAAGTTTCTAAGATTGTTTTTTTTATAATTTTTTTTTTATATATATATATATATTCATCAAGGATGCATTACATTGATCAGAAGTGACAGTAAATAAATTTATAATGTTATAAAATATTTATATTTCTAATAAATGCTTTAACTTTCTATTCATCAAAGAATCCTGAAAAACAATGCATCACGCTTCCACAGAAATATGAAGCAGTACAGCTGTTTTCAACATTGATAATAATCTGAAATGTTTCTTAAACAGCAAATCAGCATATTAGAATGATTTCTGAAGATCATGTGACACTGAAGACTGGAGTAATGATGCTGAAAATACAGCTGCGCATCACAGAAATAAATTACATTTGAAAATATATGAAAATAGAAAGCAGTTATTTTAATATATCACAATAATAGTTTTTATTGTATTTTTTTGATCAAATAAATGCAGCCTTGGTGAGCAAATGAGACTCTTTTTTTCAGCTTAAAAAAGCTTACTGACCCTAATAATATTCATACTGTCCTAAAGAGGTTTTAAAAGCATTATTACTTGGTCTCTTCTGCAGGTACATTGTGCCTCCAGAACATGGGAAACGATTAGAACGTCTTGCTAAAGGTAAAGTGGTCTTCTGAAAACATACCATTTGTTCCTCCTCCTCTTCAGCTGCTCATTAACTCAGTATTTTTAAACATTTTCATTCATGCAGGATTTTTTCCTGGAAGTGCTCAAAGTTGTGAAGCCTTCCTGCGACACAAAATGACTTTAATTTCACCGTCAATTCTGAGGAAGTATGGAATACCCTTTGAGAAGGTCAGTTACTTGATCTTTATCGTCTTATCATGTCATTGCTGATTTTATCTCATGACTTGACTTCTTTCTGCTTAATTCATCAGGTCACACAGGAAGCAGGCCAGTTCATTGTGTCCTTCCCATATGGATATCACGCTGGGTTTAACCATGGCTTCAACTGTGCAGAATCCACCAACTTCGCCACCCAGCGCTGGATCGATTATGGAAAGCTGGCAACATTAGTACGTTATTTCGCATTCATGGTTTACCCTCAGTTTTGGAGGACAAGTATGTTCAAGTATGGTATCGCAGATATGTTTTTGTTTGTTGATGTGCGTCTCTTTCTCAGTGTTCCTGCCGGAAGGACATGGTAAAGATATCAATGGATGTGTTTGTTCGCAAGTTCCAGCCAGAACGCTATAAACTTTGGAAAGCAGGAAAGGACAGTGTGCCCATCGACCACTCAAAGCCCACGCCAGAGGCAGCAGAGTTCCTGACAGATGGAAAGACCGAGAATGAGACAGGAGAGCTCAGCGATAGCTGCAAAGCAGAAACACAGGAGAAGCCAGGAGAAGCAGAGGCTGGAGAGGAGCAGAAAGCAAACACGGATGGTGGAGAGGACGACAAGACTGAAACGTTGAAGAGTGAAACAGATGGTGCAAAGGAGAAAGCAGAAGCAGAGAAAGGAGGTCTGGAGGTAGAGGAGAAGAAGCCTGTTATTGATGAAGAACCGAGCGGCACTTCAGAGCAGATCAACAGGTGTGTAAAAAGAAAATACGTGGCCGTTTTCACAATCTCCATCTCAGATGCTGATGGGAGTTTGGTTTGCTTTTAGTCTGTGGTTCATTTGCTCACATAGTGCATTAGGGTTGTGAGATATCGCCTGTGGCTGATGCCTTTGACGATATCAAGATGATGATGATTATTATTATTATTAGCAGGCTAGTATTATTATCTAATTAATATTAGGGCATAATAGTTCCATCATATTTCTTTTTACGTGTTTTTAAAGTGTTAAAAACACGCTAGACTGAAGTCAGTGATGATGTTCTTTGATAATGTAGTAAATGTTCTTTGCCCGTTTTCTGTAGTTGCTGTTTGAATAACTGAGGAAATGTAAGCATTATAAACTTATAAACAATGTTTTTATTTTATTATCATCTTAAATACAAATTTAGTCCTATTAAAAATATATTTTATGACGTGACATCCATATGCTACTTTTTTTCTTTTCTTTTTTTTTATGTGTCATATTTCATATGCTACTTGACTAAAAAGATATAATGTGTAGTTAATAATTACACTGACATTAGGCTGCTTTTAGCCGTACCCTGCCTGGGTACTCTCCGGCTATGAAACTAAGTAAATAATTAAATAAATTAGCATGATAATATCGTGTATCGGCCATCTCACAGGCCGACGATAGGACAATATGACTATGGAGCATATCGCCCAACACTATAGTGTATTATGAATGTGAAATGCTCAAGTCCTCATTCACATAATTCCAGACATTTTTTGGTTATTACAAGCTACTATACAAATCTAACCAGTGCAAAACTTTATGGACATAGAAGGAGCTTTTCTTAAGAAAAAAAAAAAACATTGACAACTACACACAGATGTTGTTATTTTTAGCTAAAACTATTAAACATTGTTTCCGTTACTTGCAATAGAGCTGAAATAAATGATAAATATCAGGTGAAAACAAACTTAGCTGAAAATTTGAAATGTTGCAATGGCAACTAATTTATTACTTAATTACTAAAACTGAAATAAAAATTAATAGCTAAATAGAAAAAAAAACTACAATTTAAATGAAAAGTGAATATCAAAATACAAGCTTATTCAAAATATTAAATGCTATAAATATTACTAAAATAACACACTTTTAGCAGGATATGCTAAAAGATACAGTAATTGACTAGAATGCTAGATTTCTAAAACTAAAGTTTAATTGAAAATGTAAAAAATGCATTCTGCCTTTCAGTCTTCCAGCAGTAAATGTACCATAAACAAGATCTTTAATTTTTATGGTATAACACAATTTGTTGCACTTCTCCTGAGGGCTACATCTCTTGCTTTAGAGCACAATGTTGATAGTTAATGCAAAAAACAAAAAAAAAATTTTTTTTTTTTTTTTTAGTCTTCTGATTTCCCTTCTCTTCATACAGTAGTAGTCCAAAGCAGAATGTGGGGCAGAAGCGGCTCAGACCCAGCCCTGACAATGGAGCAAAAGAAAACGACAATCAAGTGAAGGTAGAAGAAGAGGAAGTTGAGAAGAAGAAAGCCAAACTCAGCCAGACTGAGACAGACGACAATAATGAACAATCCATCTCCACTGAACCAGGTAGAGCCTCATATACAGCAAATGATACACAGGTGATGCGGTAATAAAAATGCTAAAACAACCAATGTGTATTTCTGCAGGTGATGTGCAAGCTGAAGAGATGATGGGGACAGACATGCCCCCACCACAAAAGCAAGAGAATCAAGCCCCTTTCTGCATGAAGGTGGCGCTCTCGCCATCAAACCCCACCTCCAGCAGTGATGTCACAATGCAGCAAAGAGACATCGTCACTCCCTCTGAACCCAGCGACGTCACCTCATCCTCACAATCCACAAACAGCATCGTTGATGATGAGGATCCGAGCAGTAATGTTACCTCTCAGTCCGAGCACGTCACTCAAAGCTGTGATGTCCAATGCAAGCCCGATGACATCAATCAAAACGGTGACCTCACTGATGCCCAGCAGAGTGAAGTCACGTCCCATTCGTGTTCCAGTGACATCCCTGCCACTGACATCACACCTCTCATATCTGTAACCAGCAGTATCTCCTCTCTACATGGCATTAACTCCGCCCACACCTGGGATGTCTCCGCAGAACCCAGCGACAGCACTATAAATACCATCATCCCTAGACCATGTGAGCCAGGCAATAACTCCTCCCACACCTATGATGGCCAACCAGAACCCAGCGACATCACATTCAGCCCTAAACACGAACCCGGCATTAACTCCGTCCGCACCTGTGATGCCCAACCAAAACTCAGCAACATCACCCTCAGCCCTAAACACGAACCCAATGTTAACTCCGCCCACAGCTGTGATGTCACCACAGAACCCAGTGACATCAGGGTCAGCCCTGAACACGAACCCAGCATTAGCTCCACCCACAGCTGTGATGTCCAACCAGAACCCAGCGACAACACTATCAGCGCTGATCACGAACCCAGCATAAGCTCCGCCCACAGCTGTGATGTCCAACCAGAACCCACTGACATTACCGTCAGCGCTGAACACAAACCCAGCATTAGCTCCGCCCACATGTATGATGTCATCACTGAACCCAGCAGCAGCGCCATCAACCTTAAGCTAGGCGAGTCGCAGTGTAGCGCTGCGTCAGTGGGCGGCAGTCAGGTGTGTCCGCCTGCAGTCCAGCACATCTTCCAGAGAACACTGAGCCCCGCAGAGGTGCTGCACGTCCATAGCTACGCTAAAGGAGATTACAGCAATTTCGAGCCACGCATTCGGCATGAGAGAGACCGAGACAGCGACTCTGATAGCGACTCTCAAGAGGACAGCAAGGTGCGTATGTGCCGTCTGACTCACTATTCACTAAAGGAATAGACTGCCACAGGGGTGGCATTATTTTGTAGACCAACCTTTAAGTTTGCATCACCCTGGTTCCCTTGACAAAATGCTAATAGGGTGTTTCCACTGGTTTTTGGAAAGTAAGCTGTGACCAAGAAAAGTTTATGATTCTTACATGTTTTGTTCATCATGATAATCTTCACACATAAACACAACTTCTATGAATTTCGCTGCCTAAATACAATCTCCAGATGTAAAAATCTAAAGTTAAGATACAAACGAACTACACCACAATCACTCAACTTCAAAGTCACCCTTACTAAGCTTCCAACAACTCTTTAAGTCTTTATTTATAAAAAAAATAATAGTAAATTGCAGGAGCACTGATTAGTCTGTAAAAGCGACTAGTGAGTAGATGAGTTCAATGACCTCAACAGTCTCTGTATTCCCATTTAGCCACTTGTTAGCAACCACATTTTTTAAAGACAAGTAAAAAAAAAACATTAGTGAGGTGTTACTCATGAATTTTATGTTGTTGAATAAAACGTGAAAAAATCTTGAGCTTGTGTTCACCACAGACTTTATTTCAGGCATTTAACCAAAAACCCATTCAAAAAACCCATTGACAGTGGAACCAGAAGGTTTTAGGACTCATTCCTGCAGCACTTTATAGTGCAAATCAGTTAACAGTGTAAACACGTCCACAAAATTAACGCTAGATGTATTTCTCCTTCTTGAATGCCTGTGCTGTAGATTGTGGAGGATGCAGTAGACTCCCTTATGCTAGCAAACTATGCTGGTACTATACAGCATCACTCCACTGCCACAGTCCCAGCTATTTAAAATGATGAAATTGCACTCAACTGCATCACGTGTCTGGATAGATGCCCGCTTACAGTGCTCTTCATCATCTGATGAATAACTCCTGCCACCAATTAATGATGCGCATGAACATCTCTCTTAATAGTTTGTGTGCCACCTGGTTTCCAGGAGCAGTAGTAGTGTGATGTTAATCACTCCAGGCAATATAATGATATAATAAGCTAGTTTACATGGATAGGAAAGTGATTAAAATAATGACAATAACTCCATTAAATACTCAACAATAACAGCAACAGTAAATGCATTTCCATGCATTTAGCTCTGAAATTGTGAGTAGATAGTGAAGGAGATACAGACCCATCATAAATTACTAGGGGGTTTGTGAGCTCTTGTTTGGGAAACCCTGTTGTATTTTGTGTGTGTGTGTGGCTGCGTGTAATGAGTGCGAGTTTGTGTTGTCCTGCAGAAAGAAGCTGAACATCCAGTGGAAGCTCAGCACAGACTTCCCAGACTCCCCAGGCACCATCCTCTGATGAAGGACAGCATCAGTGACGAAGGTCAGTTTGTGTGGCAGTGTTGTTATTGTTAACTAAAACTAAAATGATTAAAAGTCATTTTCAGTAATTGAAATAAAACTGAAACTAAATTAAAATATTAGATAAAAACTTAAACCTATAAAACCTTGAAAATGGCAACAAAAACTGAAATAAAAAAAGCTAAATGGAAATATTTTTAAAAAGTAATAAAAATGACAAAAGCACAAAAAAATCAGTCAAACTAAAATTAAAATAAAAGCTAATTAAAAATATTAATACCGTATACATGATGTGTGATCTGTCAGTGTAATGGACCACTTTTCAGGATCAATGTACTGCCTACGCACACTAGCACCACCGAACAGAATCACAAATGTTTGCACATTGTGCAAAATGACTGTCCTGCCCTAAACTCAATACAGTTCGTTTAGACATTGTTGCTAATGTTGGGTTACTCATGAATGCTTTACTTACAGTCGCCACTGCGCATTTAACTGGAATACAAAGTATTATAACTAAATCTACCGTAAATCACATTGCAAAAGCATCTTCAGAATGAAGAATGATGTGTTGGATTGTATGTGCAGAGCTGCAGGATCAGGCTGCGTCAGAGGAGGACGGGCTGGATGGGGAGGCCTGGGCGCGACCTTTGGCCCAGCTGTGGCAGAACAGAATGTATAATCCAGAAAGAGAGAGAGAGTACAACAGAGAGATGGGTCTGCGGCCTCCGTACTGTGCTGTGTGTGCGCTCTTCCAGGCACATCAGCGGGTAAGCCGGCCTGTTTCAAAGATCTGTGTTTAACTGTTTCCTGTCACTGGAGTATATCAAATGTCTGACACTTCCTGTGCTTTCCTGTTTATGTGTTTGCGTTCAGTCTGAAGGGGGCGAGAGCGAGCCAACCGTGGTGCTCCCCGGCGGTCAGATGAGGACCAAGCCTCTGATTCCAGAGAGATGTTTCACCACCACCACCGAGGACAGTGCAGACGTCCAGCCGTCCACACCTCTCCTGGAGGAGGACGGCACCAGTCTGCTCGTCAGCTGCTCCCTGTGCAGTGTCCGTGTGCACACTAGTGAGTAGAGCTGACAACCCTGACATCACAATACTGGTTTGTTCCCTAATCGAGTAGCTGTTTGTGGTGCCTGATCAAAAAGGGAGTCAGTTTGGAGGTTTTTTTTTTTTTAAAAGAAAATAATACTTTTATTCAGCAAGTATGCAAAAAAAGTGACAGTAAAGATTTATAATGTTACAAAAGATTTATCGTGTGACACTGAAGAAGACTGGAGTAAATATGCTGAAAATTCAGCTTTGCATCACAGAAATAAATTGCATTTTAAATGATATTCAAATAGAAAACAGTTATTTTAAATTGTAATAATATTTTACTGCTTTTATTGTATTTTTGATCAAATAAATGCAGCCATGGTGAGACTTTCAAAAACATTTAAAATCTTACTGACCCCAAACGGTAGTGTAGTTTGTCTGGTTATAACATTGACTAGAATGTAATAGCTTTCTATTATGATGCCTTAATTGAGGGTTTTCTGAATAAGAAAATGTGTTTAGCATGAATGTGAAGTCCTTTGCTACTGTTTGAAAAGCATCCCAAGATGCACCCTTGATGATGCTGAGGACAAATAAGGAATCTCATCATAGTTTCCAACATACTGTGCCAGAAAAAGATGTGTTTGAATAATCACGGGTCTGTTTAATTTGCGCCGTTTGTTCTAGGTTGTTACGGTGTGGCTCCAGTAAGAGTCTCCAAAGACTGGAAATGTGCCCGCTGTAAAGCCAACGCTCTCACTGAGGTACACCTAAGCGGCTTCACATATAGTGGCCCAAAAAATATTTGGACACTTACAGAAATAGCTCACCGAGATATTCTGGGCACCTAATCATCTGTTTTTTTTAAATGTTTTGCTTGATCAGTGTATTTTTCTTTAAAATGTCTTGATGTTTCTTGTTTCTGCTTCAAGTCTGGCTTAAGTGTCCAGATAATTTTCGGGCTACTGTGTACCTGCATTAAACATATGATTATATGCTGGTCTTTCATCTCTCCATTAAATGACGTAGTAGGATGCATTGTAAACTGATGATGTTTGAATCTGTGATTCTTGACAGAGTTGCTGTCTATGTTCGTTGAGAGGTGGAGCATTGCACAGAGCCAATAATGGCAAGTAAGTAAAATGAAAGTCCACTAGAAGGCAGGACTGACATGACATGAAACACACTGACCCCTGAACTCGAAGTTACCCAGATCTTGAATTGTTAGAAGTGTGCTTTTGTGGATTTTGTGTGCTTCAGACAAACAAGAACCTCACTTATTACACAATTCTGGTTTGAGATCACAGGAATCATTCAGTGTCTTGCCAGGTGAGTTTCACAAAATCTCTCAAGAATTTCTGGGTAGTATTCATCTCACAATCAAAATAAAGAAATGGGAAATGTCATTTTGCATAAAGAAAATGATGCCTATATTTAAGAATTTCATTCTTTTTTTTCTTCCATTTTGACATAATTATTCATGACTGTTTAGCTTATTTACCTCCCAAACTGTCATAAGGAATACTAATGTAACACATTGTACCACATTTAATATAAACTAAGTATTCATTATAATACATTTGGGATTGAATTGAATCTTTATTGTCATTATATGTACACAGTGGTACAAGCAACGAAATGGGGTTGTAATTTTTGTACAGTAATTTTTATTACTGTAGTACAAACAGCCTGTATTTTAGTAATGAGAACCATCACAGAGAATAATTAGGTAACACTGGGTAGTTAAAGGAACTCCGTTAGAGGAACTAGAAACCAGGGTGGTCCCCCGAGAACTACATTTTCCCCTAGGGCCATTTTCTTGGTTGTATTTGCAGTGAAAAAAAGTGCTGCATTCAGCAACGTCAACAAGTGGAGGATGAAGAAGTGCCTGGACTTTGGCGTTGGTCCATCTATCGCTGTTTTCCATGTTTGTGGAGTAAATCTATGTAAATGGCAGGTGGAGGCGTTTCATACAGAATGCATTCGACCAGTCACCTTACACTTACGTCACTGGTAGTTTCTATTGTGTTGGGTTAGAACCTACTCTCAAGTAAGAGCTAATTTAACCCCCCCTCGAAGGCATTTCTATAACTAAAATCATTTTCGGTTCCTGCAGTGCGGACACGTCAAAAAGCGGGTATTTCCATCAATAGTTATAGGAGCTATGAAATGTTCTTCTGGTGCAAAAGCCCCTATGAGAATTACAAAAAGACTCAAAGGTACAACAACAAATTACAGTAATTCAGGAAGGAAATGTATTTTATTGTCATAAAAATAATGTCCTATTGTAAATAAAAAATAAAAATTTAAGTGATCCTAAAAAGATAATTTTCCTAAATGCAAAATATAATTGCTTATTTTTATGTTTTGATTCTGCTGTGAAATATGACTTGGACATAATCTTGAGAGGTTTTGTGAGATTGATCCTGCCATTTTTTTCAGGATCGGTTAATGTTGTGTACTTTCCACAAATCATCATCCCAGGTTCCTAACGTGTGTCTCCATGTGCAGATGGGTTCACGTCCTGTGTGCGGTGGCAGTGCAGGAGGCTCGTTTTGTGAACATCACTGAACGATCGCCCGTGGATCTCAGCGGCATTCCCTTACAGAGATTCAAGCTGGTGAGTTTCTGTTCCCTTCTCTAGAAAACATGCAGCGTGCAAAATGGGGATCCTTTTAAACGGCAACATTTCACTTCTCTGAGATGTGGCTCCACACCAAACCTCCATTAATCAACAGCTCCATGTGTCTTAAATCATATCGTACATCGTTGGTGCAAGAGAACGACACGTTTTGCTGCAGATTGTAACTTCAGGGTGTTGACTTTTACGGGAAGTGCTTTGGTGTAAGCAAACATGGTGTTATTTATATCTACACTCAGTGCTGTTTCCTCCTGTCTCACTTCCTCTGAGCTGTTTTCCTGTGAACTAATCTCTCTTGTATGTGCTTACAGAAATGCTACTACTGCAAACGGCGGATGAAGAAAACATTGGGCTGTTGTGTGCAGTGTTCTCACGGTCGCTGCCCCACCTCATATCACCCGACCTGCGCACAGGCCGCCGGCGTCATCATGCACCCGGACGATTGGCCCTTCGTCGTCTATGTCACCTGTTGCCGCCACAAAGGGCCGGTGCAATCAGAGGTATTGTACTCTGAAATAGTGTTGTAGTCAAAACCACCTAAACAAAGACCAAGTTGAGACCGAACTTTTAGAGGTTAATGCCGAGTTCACACTGCACGATTTTAGCCCGTTTAGCTCGTTCACGCGAGTGACAATCACGCAGTGTGAATTATCAAAGACGCGAACTGAGGGAATCGCCGACGCCCGTGAAATAGTTGGCATGCTAAATATTTGGAGCTGTCGGCGATTCACAATCACGCTGTGTGAAATGAGTTCTGACTGAAAAACACATCGGCGATGACCTACAGCCAATGAGAGACCAAGATACAGGGCAGCGGGAAGTTCGGGAGGAGTTATATGAAACGGAGTTTGCGGACCAGTGTTGCCAAATCCGTGATTGCCAACGGTTGTTTTTTATGTCAGCAGGTTGAAGCAACCCCAATAATGTGATATTTAGGCCCTGGAGTGTGAATTGTACCAGGAGAACCAATATTTACCAATACAATTGCCCCCCCCCCCGAACGCGATTAGAGGATAGAGGGATCTCCTATAAAGCAATTGGGCTATTTTCAGGCTAGTTTTGATTAGTAATTGGGCGGGTTTTGTAGCGAAAACCTGTCAACCCTGCATCAGACAGAGCTGTCGGCGATTCTTCCTATTGTAAAGTCATGCAGTGTGTAACCTCCTGTCGTCATTCCATCGTGCAGTGTGAACACAGCAACAACTGAATGCTACCCCAGATAGTCACACAGTGTGAAACCAACAGTGATGCGACGTCTTTAAAAATCGCGCAGTGTGAACTCGGCATAAGACCAAGGCAGGCTGAGACCGAGTCAAGACCAAGACCAAACACGCACTTCTGAAATTCATCGAAAAGATCCACATTTATTGCCTGAAAAATATCTAATATTTAATCGATTTGAATATTACAATTAGAATAAAATAAAGACACTATTTAGAGCTGTTACCAATCAACTGAATAGGACAGAATGAACAGAATTCATCTTTGCGCTGCAGAGGTGGCACAGAAGCTGCATCTGAATTGGTAGAATTACAATTGCATAAATATTGTTGAGAGTTTAATGTTTTAAAAATAGAATTTTGAATATAGAAATATGATGGAAAATAAATTCAATATGAATGTCGAACTAAAACCGCCAGTTGGCGGCAAATCACTTAATGGGTGATTCACAGAATCATTTATTCAACCAATTCGTTCAAAGCAGCTGATTCATTCAGTAATGAATCGTCGCTGTGTTTTGCTCGGAAACGCAACAGTTGATTGCTGGACTTTGTTTGGAACTATTTTTGTTGCCAAAATAGCAAAAAATAAAATTGTGTCTAAAATATAATTCACTTAATGCTTCTTGTTTAACGTTTGTATAAAATTAATATCACGTTTTGCAATCATGCTCATATTCATGAAAACAGCTCTCTTGATTTTGTGATATTGCTTAATTATATGTAATAATATAAAAACAAGATGTCATACTTTTTTGCAATCATATCTTGAATTTTTTAAAGCTTATTAATTGCGGTGAAATTTTTGACACAATTCCCCATTAAATTCTGACCGAGCACAGCAGTATCAAAAGAGATACAATTAGAAATAAGTTATTGATTGCATTTAAAGCAGGAAGTTTTACATCACATTAATGATGTTAAAAAAATAAATCAGACAATGTAACAGCAATTTAGTGATATCTCCTCACTTGTGTTCTTGAAATAAAATCCCAAGACCTTTTTGTCTGAGACAAGACTGAGTACAAATGCAGTTGAGACGGAGACAAGACCAAGACCAAGACCTTCAAGAAATGGTCTTAAGACCAGTTCTGAGACCCTGACCGGTCTCAAGTACTACAACATTACTATGAAACACTAAGAAAAACAATGTAACATGTGCACTGCATTTGCATAAAGTGTAATACAGTAAATGTAATAATGACGATCATGAATAATAATCGTGATTATATTTTTTGAGCAAAATAATTGTGACTAACTGTTTAACAATTATCGTGCAGCCCTATTGTAAATAGCATCTACCATCATATGTGTTGCTGCTTTGACCAGTGCTCTCTCTTTCTCCTCTGCAGCGTAATAAAGCAGCCATGAGAGAGCTCAGCGGGGGTCAGAAGGTCATCTGCAAGCACAAAAATGGACGCTACTACCAGTGTGAAGTCATACAGCTGACAAAAGAGACATTTTATGAGGTCAACTTTGATGATGGCTCCTTCAGTGATAACCTTTTCCCAGAAGACATTGTGGTAAGACATGAGATTCGACCTATTCTCTACAGCAGTTTATCATAGAAAAGGTGCATTTAACTACAGTTATAAGAAAATTATTTAATTATCAACAGCATGGAAAACCTGAAAGCATCGGGGAATTTTGGGAAAGTTACGACGCTGCATATTTTTGTTGAAACTGACACTTTTTGTTTTCAGGATTCTTTGATGAATAGAAAGTTCAAAAGAACAGCATTTATTTGAAACGGAAATCTTTTGTTACATTATAAATGTCTTAACTGGCACTTTTGATCAATTTAATGCACCCTTGATGAATAAAAGTCTTAATTTCTTTCACAAAAACACTTACTGACCCAACACTTTAGTGTATGATTGGCTCCAAAATACTGTATATTTAAGATGTCGTATATTATAAATATTGGATTTTGCGTGGTTTGGTGTAGAACCGAGACTGCGCTCAGCTGGGTCCTCCACCGCAGGGGGAAGTGGTTCAGGTCAGGTGGACAGACGGTCTTGTCTATGGAGCCAAATTCGTGGCAGCTCATGTCATTCAGATGTACCAGGTAAATGTCTAAGAGAAGAGTTCCAGCGGTTCAGTCTGCGTTTAGTCGTTTAGTAAATCACTGCTTCTCTTCAGGTGGAGTTCGAGGACGGATCGCAGCTGACTGCTAAGAGAGATGACGTCTACACCCTAGACGAAGAGCTGCCCAAGAGAGTCAAATCTCGTCTGGTGAGCTCATATGTTAGGCAGATTGCAAGTAAAAATACTAAGATTTAAAAAGAAAAAATTGTGTGACAACAGTACTCCATAGTTGTTAAGCTTGTCAGATGCAATAAAAGAGTGTTTCTGGAAGTAAAAATTCATTCATTTTCTCCTTGGGGAAATGATTTTTAAAGATAACTTGGAAACTATTAAAGACACTTCTACTGTGAGCTACAAGGTTGTTCTTGATGATATATGCGTTTGTTGAGGCCTTCATTATTGCAACTTATTATTAAAACAATCAAAGTCATGGTGACCAAATAAAATACTTTACATTATACACATATAGTATAAATGCATATTTTGCAATAAACTTATATTGTTTCTATAGATATAATCAACAATTTTAAATGAATAGTTTTATATTTCTCCATTATTTTTAATTTGATTATTTAATTTGGGATTGTAGTTCTTTACCTCATTATAGCCAATAAGCACAGTTTTTTTTTGTTTTGTTTTTTTATTGCTTCAAAACAAAGTTTGTAATGTTGTAAATCACCTCATAACTGATTGGTTTGGTCTATGGCTTATAATGCTTTAAAGTGCCTCTATTATGCCATTTTTAAGGTTCCTAATATTGTTTTTGGAGTCTCCTACAATAGGTTTACATGCATGCAAGATCGCTTTAGTTTTCTTAAAATATGCATTTAATATCACCTCGTTTTCCAATCATTCTCCAACGATTCGTTTAAAGCAGTTCTAAGATTCTCTAAACCCCTCCTTTTCCGTGACCCTTCTCTGCTCTGATTGGTCAGATGGCCCAGTCTGTTGTGATTGGTCTGCCGCGTACAGCGTGTGTCAGAAACGATACGCCCATCGCCATAGTTCCATAATTTGAACGCTTGAGAGAAAATATAAAAAAACATCTATTATTAATCATACTTACAGGTTGTGCTTCAGTGGAGCCAGCTGGTCCAAATGGCATAATACTTTTTTTAAATCCCTGTAGGAAAAATGAATGGAATAAAATACTTCTGGAGAAAGTGGGTGGCCACTAATGCGCTCTGTTGATTTTTGCATGTGTGTGATTCAGTCTAAGGCATCGGACATGCGTTTTGATGGCATGTTTGGAGAGAAAAAGGTCCAGGAGAGCAAGAGACAGAGAGTGATCAACTCCAGGTACAGAGGCGACTACATCGAACCCGTCATCTACCGAGCCATCATGGAGTAGCTAGCGATGACCCAGCCTTCACCCAAATCCACCAGCACTCATCCAGCGTCTCCAGTACACCCTGCCAATGTCAGTAGCGTTCAGTTCACAGGGGTCGGACACATGGATGGGTTTGATCGCTCCTCGGTGGACTATTACTAGCCCTCAGTCGACCATCTATTCTGATATATGGGTCTAGAGTCGAGGCAGGGTGTTTCACAGTGTCTTCCTCAGAGAATGCAGCATTGTCATTGGGTGTCAAGCCCTTTTAACCTCAGCGCTGTGAAACTATGCCACAAACGCTCTAGAAACACATCAGCATGAACATCAGGTTCATGGAGTCGCTCCAAATTACATTAGTTTGATACAGCATATTTGTAATCTCCTAATCTACTTTTATCAAATTGCATTAATTTATTTGACTTACTTCTCTGCTCTGATTGGTCAGATGGCCCAGTCTGTTGTGATTGGTCTGCCGCGTACAGCGTGTGTCAGAAACGATATGCCCATCGCCATAGTTCCATAATTTGAACGCTTGAGAGAAAATATAAAAAAACATCTATTATTAATCATACTTACAGGTTGTGCTTCAGTGGAGCCAGCTGGTCCAAATGGCATAATACTTTTTTAAAATCCCTGTAGGAAAAATGAATGGAATAAAATACTTCTGGAGAAAGTGGGTGGCCACTAATGCGCTCTGTTGATTTTTGCATGTGTGTGATTCAGTCTAAGGCATCGGACATGCGTTTTGATGGCATGTTTGGAGAGAAGAAGGTCCAGGAGAGCAAGAGACAGAGAGTGATCAACTCCAGGTACAGAGGCGACTACATCGAACCCGTCATCTACCGAGCCATCATGGAGTAGCTAGCGATGACCCAGCCTTCACCCAAATCCACCAGCACTCATCCAGCGTCTCCAGTACACCCTGCCAATGTCAGTAGCGTTCAGTTCACAGGGGTCGGACACATGGATGGGTTTGATCGCTCCTCGGTGGACTATTACTAGCCCTCAGTCGACCATCTATTCTGATATATGGGTCTAGAGTCGAGGCAGGGTGTTTCACAGTGTCTTCCTCAGAGAATGCAGCATTGTCATTGGGTGTCAAGCCCTTTTAACCTCAGCGCTGTGAAACTATGCCACAAACGCTCTAGAAACACATCAGCATGAACATCAGGTTCATGGAGTCGCTCCAAATTACATTAGTTTGATACAGCATATTTGTAATCTCCTAATCTACTTTTATCAAATTGCATTAATTTATTTGACTTAATTGAGGGTGTTGTTTCTACCCGTATTTTACCGAACGGAGGTGCCATTGCCATTTTATGCATGCGGATCTGCTTTTTTAAGATCTACACTCATAAATTGTGCAGTTGAGATCCTGAATATTGTACATTATTTGGAACATAATGAATTCAGTGTGTCTTGGAGTCATTTTTTACAAGCCTATTTATTACTGGTGCTTTACAAAAGTAAATTTTGCAATATAAGTTCAAGTGCTGTCGAAGTTCGACACCGATCTGTGTGTTCTGGTTTTGGAAAGAGGATCGCGTAGATACTGAAATGCCAAGGATCTCACTTTCACAGCTGTTCAAGCCCTGCCTTGTGCTCTGGTTCAATACACTTTCATTCAGACGTTTCTATTAATGTAGCTTCTTACTGCTGTCAACATTTTATCAGAAGCCCCTATGGTTTTAATAAGCTATTTTTGCACTTCTCAGCTGTACTTTTATGATCTGTCATCTTTGTCCTTGCAGTAGCCAAGCTCTAGAGACCGAAATGCATTCATGAAAGCTGAGGAGGCCGTTGTTTGGACCGTCTAGCTGATGGCATTTGCAGAAAGTAAGGTTGTTGCAGTCCTTCAGTTGTTCGAAAGATAGATAGGGCTAATCTTCACTATAAAAAAAGAAAAATATAAAAGATTTTTTTCTATCAAGAAGCCTATTTTATTGCTTTGTTTTATAATACATGTTTAATGTTCATATACTGTGAGATAGAGTTGTATGTAGTTAATTTAAGAAATCTTGAGCTTTCGGCACGTTTCTTTTGCCTCTTGTGTTGCTTTCAAACATGAGCCTCGTTCTCACTGCACTTCTGAATGCAGAGGCTCTAGGACTTCCATACATGTATTTTGTAAAAATCATTAATGTGCAGCAGTAAAAGATGTGAGCTGACATGTTTCTTACACTGGAGTGTCTTTTTTTTTTTCATTCACATTCAACATTTACTGCATTAAACAACAGTAACTAGATTTACTGATTTAGTAATGTATTTCATTTTATTTCTTAGTTAATTTGTCAATCATATTTTCACCACTGCTTGATAAAACCACAGCCAGCACCATGGGGAATTTTGAATGTGTGTATATATATATATATATATATATATATAAAATAATTCAAGATTATGTCATTTTCATTTTTGGTCTGGACCAAAAGAAAGGAAAGTGAGAACACGCCCTAAAACAAATTTTTATTAAAGCCAATATTCAGAACTTCTGAACAAGTGGGAAAATATTTTGCATTCAATTCTGAAAAAAAAAAAATGACATTAAGGGGATAACGTATCGGTAAAAATAAACAAAATCCCGTTAAATTTATGGATTAAAATGCAGGGACAACCTTTCAGTAGATGGTTTAATTTATGTTTTTATAGATTATTACTGTTTATTTAATTGACTGATAAAATGTCAATATAGGTAATAAATTGGTCTTTCCAGGGCTATGCACAAACGAATACAGCCGTTTGTTTACGGTAAAATACAACACATTTTTACATTATTATTTTTTTCTTCTTTCTTTACATTTTCTTTGCTTATATAACTAGAATGTGAAAATTAAATTGAAGAACTACTGTTTAACTAAATTTAACTTTCTATTAACGGAAGAGATGTTTGCTGGATGTCCGCTGTTGTCGGAGCTGTTGAGAAACAGAGTTGCGACACTTCATAGGAATTAAGGAATAAAAATTTAAAAAAGGAATTGAGGAATGTGGAAGTAAAGCGTGCCACGGAGCAGCCAATAGTTCCAGCACTGAAGCCCATTAATTTAAGTGTTTCTCTAGCACACTCGCTAATAAATTGAAGAAATGACTGCATTTTTTGACATTTTAATGCATTACTTGACGTCTCAGAAATCTGTCCAGTAGTGATATTCCAGCGTAGTTATTAAAGGCACTATGTACGATTTTTTTATTAAAATATCCAAAAACCACTAGAACAGTGTTATATATATTTTGCTGAATTGTGTACTTACATTATCCCAAATGTTTTGAAGAATGTTTAAATCCAGAAATAAGAAATAAGACATTTTAACTAGTGACATGGACCGTGTCCATAGTGTCATTGTGTCGCCTGCCAATGACGTCATAACCCCTCGATTTCCGGTTTTGTTTTGTAGAAAACACGGAAACACCAAAGATGCTTTAATATGTTGTTGCAAATATAGTGAAACTGCTGTGCGTCCCGATTAAACCCATTCAGTCAGACTGACAGCGCGGAGTTGTTTGGAACTATTGAGAGCTCCATGAACCACGTGACCGCGTGGCGGCGAGATCAAAGCATGTCGCAACTCTCTTTCTGAACGGCTCGGGTGCGTTTCCCAAAAGCATCTTTAGCTAACTATGGTTGTAACGACGGAACTTGCACCATTTGCTTTTGGGAAACGCACCTGTAGTTTTTCAGCGTTCACATGCGTCTCACATCATGACGACGCGCTTCATCAGTATCCATGGCAACGTTCTGTTGGCGTTTTCTGTAAACCTGACTCTCATCAGCATCAGTTAATCGACTGATCGGCTTTTCCGTTCGCGACTGTGATCGTTTAGGTCGGTTTTATTTTGTGTGGTTAACAAGAACCGTGTCGACATGCCTTGTGTTCATTATAAGTTTCGAAGTAAACTCACTCACGACACGGTCGAGTTTGAAGGCCTTCACATCACTGTGACAGAGTTAAAACGACAAATCATGAGCCGCGAGAGACTGAAGCTCTGTGACCTGCAGATCAGCAGCGCGCAAACCAATGAAGGTGAGTTCAGCTCCAGATCACAATAAACCAAACCAAACCAAACTCAGCTAAACATGTAGAACAAAAAACACATATGAGGGTGAGTTCAGCCACATCAAACTAAACTAAACATTTGATGCATGATCAGACAGAACACAAACTAAAGCTTTTATGTTCAATAAAAAGTCACATTTATGAATCTACTGCTGTAATGACAGTGATGGAGTTGGATAGTAATATTTCAGTATTTTGATGTATTTAATGGCACTCAAAGAATACTATGGTACTGTGTGAAACTAATGGTCTTATTGGTGCTTTTGCTGTCAGAATACACTGATGATGAAGCGCTCATTCCCAACAACACGTCAGTCATCATCAGACGAATCCCTGCTGTTGGGCTGAAATCCACAAACAGAAGATTTGTCAAGTAAGTCACGTGACGAGCACAACTTTCATTTAGATGTAATATGAAGAATCATAAGTGTCATTAGTGTTTTAGTCATTTGAACTCTTTGCTGTTTGGTTTTGCAGTAATCGGCCTGAACCATCATGCGGATCTTCACAAACAGTACGTAGAAAAGGGTTTGCATTGGTCTTCATGTTTAATAACTCTATTTGGAAAGGTTCCTTATCAAATATTTGATTCGCATGGTTAATTTTGTACTCTAACATATGGAGCATCAGTGACTGGCTCCTCCAGAATATCACAGATAAACACGTTTGCTATGTTTTATAATGTTACACAGTTTTTGATCAAACTGTCAGGAAAAGCCGTTTGCTTGTTGCGAATCGAAGGTAAGCCCAATTCCACTGAACGGTTTTAAATAATATCTTCATTCTATATGCACTATTGTACAATTTTACCTTACATCTTCTGTATGAATAAACAACACATGCGCTGTATAATTACTGCATCGTTATACAATAAATCTATTATTAATTCCCTGACGATCAAGGCCCTGTGTTCATTCTGATTGGGTTTCTGTAGACGAGCGTCTCGTTCATGTCTCTGTGTGTCTCGTTCATGTTTTCAGTCTTCAAACTCAAATCTCTAGACTGACTGACCTCACTGTTGTCCTAAATAGCTCATAGTGTCTCGTCTCAGAGGTAAAACTCCTCTTGTGTTCATGTTTATTTCAGCAGCAGGTTGGTGATTCTTCACCAGTTTCACTGGATCAGCTTCTGAAGGTACTGAAATCAAAGAGAAATTCACTCTGCTGCACTGTAATGAACTTCAGTGTTTGCATTTGAAGTGTCACAATGAAGACAAAAAGTGCTTAATATCAAAACACAGTGTACAGTGAAGATGCTTAAAAGTGAGCATAAATCCCACAATGGCAAACACACAAGCAGCTTCTTCAAGGAGGTTTGAGTGTCTCGGTGCTAAATATTAAAACATGCAAATGCCTGTGAAACAGACTGAGAATCTGGCTGAGGCAAATGCATCAGAGGAGGACAAAATCAAAGCTGTGATGTACCAGTCCAGTCTGTGCTATTATTCCAGCAGGTGAGTGTTCAGACATTGACAGTGTCTGAATCTGTGAAATATGAGAGATGCTCATGGTTCTGACATTCATCAGTGATGCGATGAAGCTGGTCGGTCTGCTTCCACCAAACTACATCTGTTTCCGCTGTGGGATTCCTGGACATCACATTAAAAACTGCCCGAGCGCTTGGGTAACTGGGCTTTCAGAGATCACAGCTGCTGGGAACCTGAGCTCTTTTCCCCATTAGTCTGTTTGTTTGCTCAGAGTTTGAATGTCACTCATGAATTCACAGGACAAAAGCTTTGCTCCTCGTAAACACATACGGAAATGCGCAGGGATTCCTCGTAGTTTCCTGGTGGAGGTGGATGATCCTGACAGAAAGGGAGTCATGATGGACAGCAGTGGGAAATACGTCATTCCCATTATGGATGCGTGAGTTTACTGTACTTGCAGGTTCTAGTGTTTGTTGTCTTGTTGTGTTTGAATCATGTCGTGTTTGATCTGTTCAGTGAGGCCTATGCGATTAGGAAGAAAGAGAAGCCGCCCTTCTCGCCCCAGAATGAGCCTTCATCCTCATCCTCATCCGATCCAGTCCCCGCCACACTGCTATGTCTGATCTGTAAGGATCTGCTGACTGATGCTGTGATGATTCCCTGCTGCAGCACCAGCTACTGTGATGAATGTGAGTGTCTGTTCAAACAAACATCAGTCAGCAACAAACTGGCTGTTTCTGACTATCTTTTGGTCTCAGGTATCAGAACGTGTTTGCTGGAGTCTGACGGACACCTTTGTCCAACCTGCAGACAGTCAGATGTTTCACCTGACGCTTTGACCGCAAACACTGTTTTGCGTCAAGTAAGACCTTAAGCTCCGTTTCTTCTTGTGGATCATCTTCTTTTCAGAACTATTTCATGATTCTTTCTCACACAGGAGGTGAATCGTTTTAGGAATGGAACCAGATCTTTGTGTCCAAACCACAGCCGTCGATCCCGGTCACCCATCCCAGAATACTCATCAAAGAGGCGTCGGGATGTGAGAGAGAATCGTTCCCACTCAAGATCTCCTCTAAACAGATATACAGAGCAGAAGAGACCTGAGACCTTTCAGTCCTGCATTGGAGAAACCTTGTGAGGCATCAGTTACAAACGCCCCGAGAATAAACACAAAGCATCAAAATGTATTTTTATTTTTTATATATATTTTTCATACTGTTAAGAGGTATTGAAAAATACATTTATGTTGCATAATGGGGGTTGTCCTTTTGTATTTTTAAATAGCCCAAGCTTTTTCAAATTCTACTACTACTATTAGTTCTGTTATACTAATATTAGTTACCCTATAACCAACTAGTAATATAGTCAGTTAAATGCATAACGATACTGCATGGCATCTTGGTCAGATGCAAGATCAGTGAATGTGTATTATGAAACCACAACTCTTGGGGAACAGGAAGGATTGCAAAGGGAAGCCTGCCAGTACTGTCTTAAGATAAGTATTGTTGTTTCTTTGTGAAGTGACCCGCTTATTTAAATCCTCTTCATACCAATTGTTAACAAAAGGTCTATTCATTTATTTAGACATAAAGTTTCGATGTGATGCAGAAGTGCAAAAGTTTGCCAGTTCGTCTGTAACGGGAAATGGAAAGGTAAGGTCATAAGAGATCTAGCTCACTCACTAGAACTTCTAGTGACTTAAATGAACACTCACTGCTCAGAGATCAAAATGTGTGTGGAATGTTTCATGAGATTTTCACAGTACAGCAGCCTACAAGCTCAACCCAACTTCCACATTATACGTCAACAGGAAATCTCTTTCTAACATCAAACATGCATTTATCTGAGAGGCACACACATATCAGTCATTGTAGTCAAGGCCTCTTTAATTTGTGTGGTGTCACAATAAATAAATGCAGCACATTTAATTATCACTGAAGCACAGCAACAAAAACATCTTTGTTCTACATGTAAGATTAGACAAGGGTTTAATTCGGTTTGAGATTCTGTTGTTGTTCTTTTAAAATTGCATTTGCGTGCATTTTATTTTATTGTGTTTGCATTCAATTGATTAATTGAGAATCTCTTTAAAATGAGAATAACACAAACAAAATTGTTCAGTTGAATTTTGCTTCCTGTGCTCATAGATGTGAGAACAGACAGAGCATTGTGTTATTGTGAAGTGTATTTCCATTATCCCGCAGATAAGACTCTTTATCTACGCTGTCCTTGGTTAAACTGCGGTCAACAGTTATGGGGCAACAAAAACGCATGTAAGATTAGACAAGGGTTTAATTCGGTTTGAGATTCTGTTGTTCTTTTAAAATTGCATTTGCGTGCATTTTATTTTATTGTGTTTGCATTCAATTAATTAATTGAGAAGATTTTTAAATTGACTTTAAAATGAGAATAACGCAAACAAAATTGTTCAGTTGAATTTTGCTTCCTGTGCTCATAGATGTGAGAACAGACAGAGCATTGTGTTATTGTGAAGTGTATTTCCATTATCCCGCAGATAAGACTCTTTATCTACGCTGTCCTTGGTTAAACTGCGGTCAACAGTTATGGGGCAACAAAAACTAAATGATCTCATGTGCACTTTCACTGAGATTAACCTGGGACTTAACTGACATCATAAGGGATTTTCCAGTTTGTGTTAATTTAGGTAGCAATATCTGTGTGTATTTGGAATAAGACCTACAAAGTATATACAGCTAAAGATATGCAAGTAGATGGATTTTGATTTTGTTTTATTTTTCAACACTGAAATCAGTCAAGAAATTGATTCTCTATGGTCGTCACCATTATGTGAACACAGATCACCACAAGACAAAAGAACAAGACTGCTAAACAATTGACATTTAAAGACATTATGAGTAACAGCCCAATAAAATTGAGTCATTCTTAGTGCAATAAAGAAGTACTGTGACATATTGATGATAACGTGCCTGATTGTCATGGTAAGCCTACACTAGTTCCTCAATTTTACCATGGTAGATTTCCAAGATACCGTCTCAATGCCATTGTATTTTGGTACTTTGTTATTGACGGATCTATTGTTATTGTTCTATAGTAATCAATACAGTAGACTAATATATGTATAACCCTTACAAAAATGAACCATGGTTTTATAATAGTAAAAGTGTAGTAACCAGGTTTTTTTTTGTTGTTGTAGTAAATCCATGGTTCATTTTCATTAGGGAGCACACTGTCATATAAAGCGATACCAAGCCTATCTTAAGTAACACAACACTGTGTGTCCGCTCAGCTATGCGTGTGTAGTGTAGTGACCCAACACTAGCACTCTCTATTCTAATTCTATGGGGAAAAAAACACTTGACCCACTAACACTAGCACTCTCTATTCTAATTCTATGGGGGAAAACACTTGACCCTCTAACACTAGCACTCTCTATTCTAATTCTAAGAATTCTAAGAAAAAAACACTTGACCCACTAACACTAGCACTCTCTATTCTAATTCTCCGGGGGGAAAACGCTTGACCCTCTAACACTAGCCCTCTCTATTCTAATTCTCCGGGGGGAAAACGCTTGACCCTCTAACACTAGCCCTCTCTATTCTAATTCTCCGGGGGGAAAACGCTTGACCCTCTAACACTAGCCCTCTCTATTCTAATTCTCCGGGGGGAAAACGCTTGACCCTCTAACACTAGCCCTCTCTATTCTAATTCTCCGGGGGGAAAACGCTTGACCCTCTAACACTAGCCCTCTCTATTCTAATTCTCCGGGGGGAAAACGCTTGACCCTCTAACACTAGCCCTCTCTATTCTAATTCTCCGGGGGGAAAACGCTTGACCCTCTAACACTAGCCCTCTCTATTCTAATTCTCCGGGGGGAAAACGCTTGACCCTCTAACACTAGCCCTCTCTATTCTAATTCTCCGGGGGGAAAACGCTTGACCCTCTAACACTAGCCCTCTCTATTCTAATTCTCCGGGGGGAAAACGCTTGACCCTCTAACACTAGCCCTCTCTATTCTAATTCTCCGGGGGGAAAACGCTTGACCCTCTAACACTAGCCCTCTCTATTCTAATTCTCCGGGGGGAAAACGCTTGACCCTCTAACACTAGCCCTCTCTATTCTAATTCTCCGGGGGGAAAACGCTTGACCCTCTAACACTAGCCCTCTCTATTCTAATTCTCCGGGGGGAAAACGCTTGACCCTCTAACACTAGCCCTCTCTATTCTAATTCTCCGGGGGGAAAACGCTTGACCCTCTAACACTAGCACTCTCTATTCTAATTCTAAGAAGAAGAAAAAACGTGATCTTCTAAAACTTGCACTCTCTATTCTAATTATATGGGGGGAAAACACTTGACCCTCTTAACACTAGCACTCTCTATTCTAGTTCTATGGGGGAAAAACACTTGACCCTCTAACACTAGCACTCTCCATTATATAAATGTAACTCTTTAGATTAGGAAACACAGATTCAGTGTTTTCCCTCAATAAACTCCTAATTTTCTGTTTACTGCTAGTAGTTATGTTTAGTTATTGGATAGAATTAAGGGATCCAGAATTGTCATGCAGAATAAGTCATTAATATGTGTTTTATAAACAGTGTCTGGGAGTAACTAGTTGCATGTAATTTTTTTATTTACAAAATTAAATGATGTAATGTAATTACAAAATAAATGTAACTGTAATCAGTTACTGAGAAAAAAATCTGTAATTAAATTACAGTTACTTATGAAAATGTTAACGATTACAAAGGGGGTTACGTCTGAATTTCTTTCACACACACCCACATATAGATTTAATTGATTTCTTTCATAAATGATTGCTCTAAAATATGAGACACCAATGTTTAGGACATAGAATAGGACACATGCTTATTCGATAACTGTTTTATTTCCTATTTGGGTTTATGTATATATATATATGCTTTATTTTTTTAAGATTAACTATTTTTCCATGCCACAGTTAGATGCCATTGTTTCCTGACATATTTGCTATGCAAAAATTTGATTTCAAAAACAGCTATTAAACTATTTCTTGTTATGATTTTAAATATTTATTTTGCCTTAGAACGATCTCAAAGTCTGATTTTGTGGTGGCTGTGCTTTAAAATTCAATTATTTATCATCTTAATTCAAGCGATGAAGGATTTGAAAGTCTGACATTAATCAGTTGAGCGCTATTGTAAGGTTAACCCTGCCTGCTTTAAATGTTCGAAAATAATTAACAGTTGAAAACATTAGAAATTTAGAAAAGGAATGAAAATGCAATCAAATGTTATCAGTTACATTACTTTAATAAAGGAATTGAAATAGTTACACTTCTTATTAAATTTTTAATAGGGTGACTTGTAAGCTGTAACCTATTTCCAAAGTAATCTTCCCAACACTGTTCAAACAGCCAATATGCTAGTAATATGCATTCTAAGCAACTAGTTCATAGTCAATAGTGTTCCCTAATTTAAAGCATTACCATTATAAAAGATCGTAATATAATATAAAATATGATATATATAATATAATATATTATTTTTAGCTATAAAAAATCATTTTGTTTTTATAGTTTTTTTTTATTTTTATTGTTTTTGTTACTTATAATATATTTTATTTCTTATAATTATTATAAAATATACTATTTTATATTCTATAACTGTAGAATGTAGCATGCACTTATGACTGGATCTAAATTATGATAGAAGTGCTTTTTTCTTCTTCTTTTTTTACTAGGGGTACCTGTTATCTGATACCTTTGTTAAGGGTAGTCACTTGAAATAATAAACAAAACAAAAAAAAAAACGAGCAAACTTGGATTGCAACTGTGGTATTTTATCCTTTTGGGAGCCATGTGTTTGAAAGGATCCAGTTATTATGTTGTATTATTATAATGTTATATTATATAATGAAATATAATAATAAAATATATTTTATAGTACAATATAATTTTATAATATTATATGATATTATATATGCAATTATATATGAAAATTATCATAAAGGTCCTTTAGGAAACAAACAAACAAATAACAACTCAGATTGCAAAAATTGTGTTTTATCCAACTGGGAGCTAGTGTTAAAGAGACCCTGTTGTTATTTTAACATTATATTAATATTATAAGTTGTATGTTTATATTGTATTGCATTATATTATATTTAAATGTGGGACATTTGATTTTTTATTTTTTATTGAAAATGCTAAAATGTTCACGCTTACAAAAATATACCATGATATCTGCGGACCACACCAAAATGTCATAGCCGGTTAATAAAAATAATGAGGAAGCTTGTTTCGCTTGTGTAAACCATATAAATATTGCCACATGAAGCCTATTTTTAGAAACATCTGAATGAACTGGTTTTATTTTATTAATATGACTGGTTATACAGACCACATGATTAAATCCGGTAGAAATAACTCCTTAAAGTAAGAGTTGCATGTTACCACCTTTTAAGCAGCTTCCAGAATATAATTTTAAAGGGTCAGAGCAAGTTCCAACTATAGCAGCTAGGGTGCTTTGGTAGAAACTATGGTTACCCTGGTAAGTGTTTGTAAGTGAGCATGCTTCATTTCACCTGCAGGCCTGTTACTGCATGTTCTGCAGGTCTGAGCACGTCAGTTCCTGACACGTGTTGAGCTCATCATTCATGTTACCTATCATTTTACTGTTTGTTTTAAGCCATTTAAATAATAGGCTACCCGTTTAGGTTTGAAACTGTTATAAATTGAAAGACCAAACATCAGTTTACAAAGTTGCTGTTTGTCTTGGGAGAGCACCGTGATTTATCAGCGTGTTGCGTGCCTGCGTTTTCAGGTGACTCAGACCAGATGAAGCCTCATGTGAGATGATCAGGATGAAGTCCACACGGAGCTTCACGTTTTTAATTTGTTCCATCATGGTGCTGATATTCCTGTACTATTCGTCTGGCAGACTGCACTTACGGAGCCCAGTCCAGAAATCTCGTGAGTATACGTGTCGTCATATGACTGTTTTTCTCACATGGAACATGTGTTTTCCGTTCATTTTTTGGGTGAAGGTTTCTAGTAAATCTAAAGGTGTTGATCAGCTGATTAGGTGGGTTGGAGCTAAACGCTGTAGCCCTTCCGGATTCCTTGTTTCTACTAACATGCCTTTAAATGAGTAAAATGATTGTCAGGGTACAAGTGGTTAGTACAGCATGAATCCTAACTTCTATGATGCAGTTCAGTCGCTCTAGTTAGTCACACGCGTGAATCCCATTTAGAGTAAATGTTTGATGGTGGGGATCTTCGAAAACGCTTTTTGTTTCTCTGAGGTTCTTTTCATAATGTTAATGTTTAATTTCTCTGAACAGTGAGATGTCACAAGTCTAGATCTGGTTTTCCCCTGATACGTAATGCCTGAAATTAAGACTCACTGTCTGTGATTCTGCCTAGTCTTGCTGTTTGGCATCAGGTCACTGGGGAAGCCATGATCTTAAACTGAAAAGACCCTGGAAAATACAGGTTTGGTTTGCGATGATGGCCAGAGGAGGGAGCTAAGAGCCCATCGCTGACCATGTATTGTTCACCCCCTGGAAAAAGTCAAAAAAGTAGCCAGCAGGCTAAAAATGGTCAGTTTTGAAGACAAATGAATACACAAACCGTATTTCACAAAAGCACATTTTAAATGTGCCGCTGATAACCGCTTTCTCTATTGGTTTCTTTCACACTACAAGTTTTAGCTGTTACACTGTAGTTTCACATGCGTAACACAGCACCGCTACGATTGTATGTGTCAAGATAAATTTAGAAGCTGTGGTATCTGATATTATCTCCACCTCAAAACTAATATTTATATAATTTTACCGCTGAAAGAATCTGATTGATTTCTATTGACTTCAGAAAGATTGTTTTAATGTTTTCGATAGACGTCTCTTCTGCTCACCAAGGCTGCATTTATTTGATCAAAATACAATA
The DNA here is from genome assembly GCF_001515645.1 of Sinocyclocheilus grahami. Classification (NCBI taxonomy): domain Eukaryota; kingdom Metazoa; phylum Chordata; class Actinopteri; order Cypriniformes; family Cyprinidae; genus Sinocyclocheilus; species Sinocyclocheilus grahami. The sequence continues at coordinate 1,351,578 of NW_015505696.1, forward strand.
AAAACAGTAACATTGTGAAATATTATTACTATTTAAAAGAAGTGTTGTCTAATGTGAATATATTTAAAAATGTCATTTATTCATGTGATGTAAAGCTCAATTTTCAGCATCATTACTCCAGTAAATAGTAATAGTAAACAGTAAATAAAGTTCAAAAGTTTGAAATGGAAATCTTTTGTAACATTATACATGTTTGTACGGTCACTTTTAATCAATTTACTGGATACTTGCTTAATAAAAGTATCGGTTCTTTAAAAAAAAAAATCGTACTGACCTCAAACTTTTGAAAGGTAGTGTATATTGTCACATATTCAAAATTGATTTGTGATTAAAGAGGTGAAAATGTGCAGTTAATGCATTAAAGAGAGTAAAAAGGACTGTAGTTGGTGTGGCCCGGTTGATTCATTAAATGTTGTTGAGTGTTCAAACCAGTAAATGTAGCTAGATGTTATCATCTACCATTAAAGACCTTTGATTTTATGTTTCATGTAATCATTTATGCAGTTAACAAAGTAATGACAAATAATATAAGCCTCTGTGTTTTCGCACACATTGGAACTGGGAATGATCTCTTTAACTAAGACTGATCAGCATTTGTTAGTAATTTTGCTGCAGTTTGCTTTTTGGCACATACAACAGACCAAAGCTTCAGGACATTTTCTCTTTCACCAGGCTGCTTCACTCTAAAATTGAACCACAAAATGCTACCATATTGCTTACTGTGTAACAAGTGCAAATCATAATCGCATATGTGCAAGAACAGAAAATCAGCTTTTCTCTGCGCACAGCCACACACAGACTTTGCTAGCGCTGCTGCATTTTGCACATTGCTTAAACAGATATGGTGTGGTTTTCTATGAATGTTTTTGACTCCCTCTAAAGTCCATCTGGCAGAAACACTTGACTGTAAATCAGAATTGAATTAAGTCTTGCTGTTTTATTCCGGATGTTGTCTAACTGTTTATCAGATTAGATGGAGTCCAACAAATAAAAGGGATGTTCCAGTAAAATGTCCCTTAAATGTTAAATGGACAGGTTTATTGATGTCTTACCCCACTGAGTAAAATACACTGGTAAAAGACAGGTGTACTGAGACTTTACTCTATTGTCTTAAATACACTGGTAATAGACAGGTTTACTGAGGTCTTACTCGCTGAGTAAAACACATTTGTAAAGAACAGGTATATTGAGGCCTTACTCTATTGTGTAAAATACACTAGTTATTGTATTTTGTTTTATAATTTTATGTCTTTTATGTATGTATCTTGTTCTTTTCTGAATGCACACATGTATTTCTCTTCTGTAAAGCACTTTGTAAACACTGTTTTAAAAGGTGCGATATAAATATAGCTTTGCTTTCTTAATTGCTTATACTGTTTATCAACACTTTTCTGTAGTCTGTCAATCACCTACTCTGCAGGTCAAATGTTGTCTTTTTTTTCTTTTCTTTTTTTCTTTTTTTTTGGTGTAGAAATGCATACTTAAAGGAATAGTTCACCCAAAACATCACCCTGAAAAGTTGCTCAACCTCAGGCAATCCAAGATGTAGATGAGTTTAGCATTCCATCACTTGCTCACCAATGGATGCTCTGCAGTGAATGGGTGCCGTCAGAATGAGAGTCCAAACAGCTGATAAAAAACATCACAATAATCCACAAGTAATCCACACCACTCCAGTCCATCAGTTAACATCTTGTGAAGTGAAAAGCTGTATGTTTATAAGAAACAAATCCATCATTATGTTGTTTCATAATTCATAATAACACTTTCTCCAGTGAAAAAGTACGTCTCCTGTTGTCCCTCGCATCAAAATCCACCCACATATTTGTGTAGAACTGTTTCGGACTGTTTACTCTTGTAAATGGTGCTTGATCTGTGCATATGTTTCTCCTGATTCAGACAAGATGACTTTTTCACTGGAGATGGAGAAAGCAATATTATGGATAGAGGACTCTCCATTTTAAGTTAAAACCATGTTAATGATGGATTTGTTTCTTACAAGCATGCAGATTTTCACTTCAAAAGGCATTAACTGATGGACTAGAGTGGTGTGGATTATTGTGATGTTTTTATCAGATGTTTGGACTGATGTTTCTGACGGCACCCATTCACTGCAGAGGATCCATTGCTGAGCAAGTGATGCAATTCTACATTTCTCCAAATTTGTTCTGATAAACAAACTAACTCATCTACAACTTATATGACTAGAGGGTAAGTAAATGTTCCTTTAAGCACAATTTATGTGTCTGGAAAACTAATTTCAAGTATTTAGGCAGAAGTTTTCCAAAATCATTTAAGATTCAGTCAAGTGTGTCCAGACTTCAAACCAGTATTGTAAATCACATTGCAGTAGCTAAATTGTGACCCTGGACCACAAAACCAGTCATAAGGGTCAATTTCTCAAAATTGAGATTTATACATCCTCTGAAAGCTGAATAAGCTTTCCATTGATGTTTGGTTTGTTAGGATAGGACAATATTTGGCCGAGATGCAACTATTTGAAAATCTGGAATCTGAGGGTGCAAAAAAAACATAATATTGAGAAAATCAGCTTTAAAGTTGTTCAAATGAAGTTCTTAGTGATGCATATTACTAATCAAAAATTAAGTTTTGATATATTTACAGTAGGAAATTTACTAAAGATCTTCATGGAACATGATCTTTATTCTTTACTTAATATCCTAATGATTTTTGGCATAAAAGAAAAATCGATAATTTTGACCCATACAATGTTTTTTTTTTGGCTAAATATACCCCAGCGACTTAAGACTGGTTTTGTGCTCCAGGGTCACAACTGGTTTATTAGCTGGTTAGTAAATTTGTAAAAATGTATGCATTGCGACATTTCTCATAGTTTTTCAGGAACTGCAGATGCCGAATGTGTGGTAACTTATGCTTGTTGTCCAGTTTCTCTCATATGTACAAAATTACTCTCTCATGCATACAGAATGCATTGTTTTATTATGCACTATAAGGGTGTATTTGTTGTCTGATCTGCTAACCAGTATATCAGATGCTGAGTGAAGTCACAGCCTTGTTTTGCTGGCATCACTGTAGTCCGGGTGCTGCTGTTAAACACTAAAGGCATCTGATCAGACTCAGACAGAGGTGATGACATGCCTGCTGTATGCTGAACTCACACTCTTGTGTTTCAGAGGCTGATTTGGATAGGTTACTCTCCGCGGGACGTGTAGTAGCTTCAGGTAGAGGTTTACCTGTATTCTACAATAATGTTGGGAGATTCATCTGTATAATTGCATTATAAAGGAGACCAATGTTGAAAACGGCTGTGCTTCTTCATATTTTTGTGGAAACCATGAAACATTTATCTCAGGATTCTTTGTTTAATAGAACGAAATTGAATAGAAATGTTATGTAACATTATAAATGTCTATACTGTCATTCTTGATCAATCCTTGCTGAATAAAAGTATACATTCCTTACCAACCCCAAACATTTAAATGTCTATATAAAACCATACATGTAACAGAGCAAGTTTGAGTCAAATTCTTGTTTTCTCAAGCAGCCTAGTTCAACATGGTTTAAAATACATGAAGTTTAAATAAAATATAAAATAATGAAATGACTAAATCACTAAATCTCCCAACATTATGAAGCTTCTCCGTTGTGTTTCTAGTACTTAAGCAGAATTTCCCCCTGCAAATTCAGTACAAAGACATCTGTCTGACATAATGACGAAGTTAATAAGGATTTATATGTTTATGCTTTGCAGATTTTTGTGCCATATCAAGCACTGGTGAAAAAGTCTTCTTAACACTATTAAAAAGGTCATAAACCTGGAATGATTTATATGATGTACTAAACATTGGTCTATTAATATGGAGTAAATATTAGTACAGTCCTTCCCATATTAAAATTTACAGTAATGATACAGCTATACTACTAATAATGTTGAAATCTGAATAAAGTACTGATAATGTTACTGGTTTTTAAATGATTAAATCAGTAAGAAAGGTATTTTTCCAGCAAGATGCAACTGAAAGTCTATCAACAATGTCTGCGACCTGCAAATACTTTATTGGTGTTTATAAAAATGAATGTGTTTACAGTAATACACGTGTAAACGTTTAAAACATGCAGCTATTCTGTTGTTTTAAAGGCATAGCCATTAGACGTGTCAGCATGTCACAGATGTTGTCGGTAGAGCTTAAGCTGCATTTGACCCAGAATTGTTCTTGAGTGATGCAGTGATAACAGGTGGCAGGTAGCTGAGAGAAGCACTGTGATCGCATGCAGTGATTTCTGCTGTGACTAACACCTGCTGCAGCTCCTGCGACCTCTAATGCAACACTCGTCTGTCCCGGCAACCCAACTACCCTGAGAGCTTGTGTGCCTGCATCTCTTTCTTTCTCTCTCTCTGTTCATTTGTTATGGGTCTCATTCGTTCACTCATTTGTTTTTTTAGCTTTTTTTTCATTCGTTTTTTCATTCTTGCTTTGTGTCTTTCGTTCTTTCTTTAATTATAAATTTTTTTTTGTTCTTTTTGTTTGTTGGTTCTTTTGTTTCTTTCATTAATTCATTATTTTCTTTCTTCATTTGTTAGCTGCTTGTTTCGTTTTTTTTAATTTTGTTATTTTTTTCTTTCCTTTGTTCTTTTTTATTCATTCGTTTGTTAGTGCTTTCTTTGTTTTTCATTATGTTTCTTTCGTTCTTTTTTCACTCAATCATTTGTTAGTTCTTTGTTTATTTACTACCTTCTTTCTTTTTCTGTTTGTTTGTTTATTAGTTCTTTCTTTGGTTCTCTCATTCGTTCACATTTGTTTCTTTCATTTGTTTGTTCATTCTTGCTTTGTTTCTTTTGTTCTTTCTTTTGTTGAAGGATTAGTTCACTTCCAGAATAAAAATGTCCTGATAATTTACTCGCCCCCATGTCATCCAAGATCTTCATGTCTTTCTGTCTTCAGTCGCAGAGAAATGAAGGTTTTTGAGGAAAGCATTCCAGGATTTTTCTCCATATAATGGACTTCAATGGGAACCAACGGGCTGAAGGTCAAATTGCAGTTTCAGTGCAGCTTCAAAGAGCTCAACACGAACCCAGCCGAGGAATAAGGCTCTTATCTAGAGAAACCATCAGTCATTTTCTGTACCGACCCAGTGTTTACAAAGCAAGCGTGCAAAGAAAGTCAAACGCCTTGCGTTGCCCATGCGTGAATTTGCAGACGTGTATCGCAGAGCTAATGCAAAATGTGCATTTGTGGTTAAAAAGTATATAATTTTTTTTTTCTTTTTTTAGAAAATGACTGACTGAATTTTTGTTTTCTTACTTTGCTTTTTCTTTCTTTTTTTCTGTTTGTTCGTTTGTTAGTTCTTTGGTTCTCTCATTCATTCGCTGTTTTTTTTTTTACTTCTGTCTTTCGTTTGTTCATTCTTGCTTTATTTCTTTCGTTCTTCCTTTTGTTAATTTGTAAATTTTTGTTTTCTATCTTTTTTGGTTTGTTGGTTCTTTCTTTGTTTCTCTCATTCATTCGCTCATTTTTTAGCTCTTTCTTTCATTTGTTCGTTCATTCTTTGTTTCTTTCATTTATTCATTTTCTTTCTTTTTCCTTATTTGTTAGTTGTTTATTTGTTTTTAATTTTGTTCTTCTTCCTTTCATTTTATCATTATTTGCTGCTTTCGTTCTTTTTTCTCTTAATCATTTGTTAGTCCTTTCTTTCTTTCCAAGGTTATTTTTAGATCTGTAAATGATCTATTTTTTAAGGGTTCATTCTTTTTATGTTTATTGGTTTTCTTTTGTCTGGAAGTAACAAAACTTTGTAAAATCTTTTTGTTTGGAACTGTCCTCATGATAACTGTTGTAAAATAGGTCCTCATGGGTAAAACTTTTTTACTTGGTTCAGTGAACTGTCCAGTCAAATGTTGCACAAACATCCTTGTGCTTATCTTACTTGATATCAGCCAATCCTCTATTTATGATTTCATAAACATCGTATTTAATCTTTATTCATTTTATCAGCTTACACATTCTTATAAGAATTACATCCTTATCATTTTTTAGTCAGATAATGTTGTGTGATGACGTTAAGCTATATAATTAACTCACATAGCTGTGCTAGTTTCGTATCCCTCAAAAGTTTCATGCTCTTTTTTTATTCTTACACCAATCAACGTTTGACGTCCATATTGTGAATGTACATCGTTTCATCAAATATTTCGGAAATGTTTGGCCAGAAGCATACTTAAGGCAAGAATGCAAATGCTTGACTAATGCATTACAAGTACACATTCCTTGTGTAGTACTTGTGTTACTGTGGAGGTAATCAAGCTGGTGATAGTTACCATCATATGTCACTGGTAACTAGGCGTGTGCTCCACTAAAGCAAAAATGCTATGCAAACTTGCATTGTGTAATCGATTGTGTTCTGCAGTATATTTGTATTTCCTTTTTTGCATAGAGTATGATTCAGCATTTTTCTATTCAGAGTAATTGCTACTATCGAATTCCATTTTACTTAAATTCCATATTCAGTTTGGTTTTAATTGATTGTTTTTGTGCTACTGACTGTCACATGTGCCGCCCATGTTGGTCTATAGACCGTAAACAGCCTCTCACATTTCTTTCTGTGGAACTGCAATAATAATCTCTTTCTTTATAACCTGTGCTTAACAACACATATCCTTTTCTGCCAAAATATTTCCATCCCTTCCTGTTGGCACAGTGACGATAACACACTGCATCTTCTTTCTCTTTCAGGGACATAAACTCTGTTGATTTCTTGTATTTCTTCTTTCTTTAGAATACGACAAGCAGGGATTCCTTACCAAGCATGACAAAAAACTGTAAGTAACATTAACATGCACTCTTAATGAGAAAGATTTAGTGAAAAGATGCTCATTATACAAGAATGGTTTCCAATCCCAGAATGCCTAGTGACAAGTCTGCTGAAACAGAAAATTAAATACCATTAAGTACCAATAAGCACTGACTGTAATATTTCAGTTTAATTTAAAGGGGTCATATGATGCTATTTTAACGATAATTATTTTGTGTATTTGGTGTAACAGAATATGTTGACATGCTTTAATGTTCAAAAAACACATTATTTTTCAAATACTGTTCGTTATTGTAGGTCCTCTATGCCCCGCCTCTCTCAAACACTTTACTCTGCGCTGCGCAAAACTCCGCATTTGAACAGTCAATAGCAAATACTTAACTAATAACAAAACATACTTACAGTCGCTGATTCAGAAGCACCAGATTGTAATAGCAAAGTCGGAATTTACCCTTTTTTTTTTTTTTTTTTTTTTTTAAATAACCTTTGTGCACAGCCATCCTTCTAGGTTCAAAAAACTGTCGTCCATAAAATGCGTTGCACAAATTCGAACATCTGGGTTGTGCTGGTCTGTAAATAAATCTTAACCAATGATTCCTAATTGCATCTACTTCCGGAAGGCCAAATAAAGTGCTTTTGCTTTCGCACTAAAACACACATCTTCTCCCTGACATGCTGCGTCAACACTACTGCTGTTACTGAAACCACACCTTCTTTCTTTGCGTGCACAATTGGGCGGCATTATGCTAATATTCCCACATCGTGACGTAGACATGTGGGGGCGTGTTAGAACGAGCCGTTTTAGGTCGGCGTGGTTAACTCTTAACTTTTATAAAGAATATCTCTTTGGATTTGAGACTTTAGTCTTTGCAACTTAACAGATCTTCTCTATGCACCAAGAGCTTGTAACACTCCAAAGAGAAAGGAAAACTTGAAATCGCATCATATGACCCCTTTAAATAACTACTACTAATTTCTTTAACTGCTTCACCATTCATGAAATCTTTATGCTACTTAAGTCTATATTACAGCCACAGTTTAAATGTTAATATTTTAACAAAGAATTAGAGGAGAAACAGAATTATATCATTAAAAAGTTGATAAAAACTGCCTTTTGTGTAATTTAAATGTGTGTATATACATTTATATATATACACACACACACACATATATATATATATATATATATATACACATATATGTTAATTTATATAAATAATATTAATTTAATAATATTATTATTAAATATATACAACATAAAGTTGATTTAACTAATTGATTATTAAAGAAACTTTTTTTCTTTTCGGTTTCAGTTTTTGGTTAAATGAAAACTGTGAATAATCTATTTCTATGTACAAGTTACTCTAATATATAATCTCTTTAACTATTATAGAGGGGGAAAAAGAGAAAAAAATTATATAGTTATTTTTAATACAAAAATTGTTCATGTTTTATGTTAACACAGACTATCAGCCCAACATTTTATGCTGTCTTGGAGTCTTCCATGAATTTCTATTTGTATGACACACAGAATTGTTATCTCTGTTCCAAACGGTTCCATTTCAGTTAGGATGTTGCCTTAGAAGGCAGCTGCCTATGTAGGGCAAGACTGCTCACTAGGTTTTGTAACAGAATTTGAGAGTGTGCATGTATGTGTGAGTTCACTTTTGCCTGTACTGTCCAGCAATTTGTCTCTCTTTATAACTCGGCTTGTTGTTTATTTGAGCTTTACTTTGGAAGGATAATTAATGGTGCCCTAAAGCATTTCAAATGAATGATCTCTTGGCTCTCACCCAGCCTTGTCTGATTTAACAGTCCTGATTGTATCTGTATGGGAGGTCCGTTTACCCGAAGTAAAACATGGCTCAACCTCTCTTATTACCATTAACGGCCACCTGTATAAATGGCACTGTCAACAGGTCATCTTTATATGTCCAGCACTCACAGTATTGATGTAAACTTACTAGAAAGTTTCCATTTGCCGGCCTGTGAATTAGTGGGTTTATTCTGGCGCTTATATAAAATAAACTACTCCTCACACAAGTTGTCATCTCATTGAGCAGCCTTTAGCGTTGTACATCCTCCGGGCACCATGAGCTCGACACAGCTGCTTTCCCCTCTCTCCAGACCACAAAGCATTTAATAAGATATAGAGCTGTTTTATGCATGTTAATCTGCTTGAGAATGAATGAACTTCCATAATCGTCAAATTTAAGTCAGTATGGTCTGGAGCATTTTAAATTACTCTGCAGATTTATTAGGAATTAAATGTTATGTTCATTTAACTTGCAGCCATATTTCGAATAAAATCTGTGTTGTGCATGATTTAAATTTCACTAAATGACTTGGTTTTGGTTAGAATAATTTAATGTGAGTTTTAATGGTACACAAATGTTCAAAAGTTTGTGGTCGGTAAGATTTTTTTTTTTTAAATTTGGAAAAAATTTTAGCATTTAATTACTTGTAAATACAGTAAAACAGTAATTTTGTAAAATATTATTACTATTTAAAAAAACTTGTTTTCTATTGTAATTTTCAGCATCATTCCTCCAGTCTTCAGTGTCACATGATCTTCAGAAATCAGTATAATATGCTGATTTGCTGCTCAAGAAACATTTCTGATTATTATCAATGTTGAAAACAGTGCTGCTTCATATTTTTGTGGACACCGTGATACAGGTTTTTGATAAATAGAAGGTTAAAAAAGCATCGATTTAAAATGGAAATCTTTTGTACCAATGTAAAAATATTTACTGTGACTTTTTATCAGTGTAATGCATCCTTGCTGAAATTAAGTATTTATTACTTTCACCAAAAAAAATAATAAAATCTAAACGTTTATTGCAAAGAAAAGCACATTTTGCAGAACGAAGTTTGTCCGATTTGAAGTGATAAAGTAGTAAATATGTGTTGAAAGTGTTGAAAATTAAGACTTGTGACACTGTGTTTGTGAACCGCTAGTGGAACATGTCAGTGGTTAATGTGGTTTTCTACACCAGTTAGATTACTCTTCTTCTGTCTTTGGTTCACAGGCCTCTGGAGCTGCAGTATAAATATGGTAATCTCAGTAAAGGCGAGTGTAAACCTGGTTACGCAGAGGCCAAGATGACTTCAATCTATCCAAAGTAAGCTGATCCCATCGTACATGTGTGAAATACTAGAAGTTCACAATATTATATTTGTAAATGTGCATGCAGACACGCACCTCATTCTTCTGCTGTTTACAGCCCTGCAATTTAGATAAATAATTTAGATTTAGATGAATGACATTAAAGGGTTAGTTCACCCAAAAATGAAAATTAGCTTGTGTTTTACTCACCCCCGAGACAGGTGTATATGACTTTCTTCTTTCAGACGAATCCAGTCGGAGTTATATTAAAAATTGTCCTGGCTATTCCAAGCTCTATCATTGCAGTCAGCGGGTGTTACAGTTGAACAGTCCACAAGTCGTCAAATAAAGCTTGCGCATTCATAATGAAACGTGCCGCAGACGACTCCGGGGGTGAATAAAGGCCCCCTGTAGTGAATCCATGAGTTTTGTAAGAAAAATATTGATATTTCAAATGTAATAAACACTTTTCTCTCACTTCCGTTATCTGCCATACGCGGATCTGTTCCGGCGGAAGGCGTATGACGTATGTGCAGCGCGTGCGCCTCTGAGATATGCTAGTCTCACTAGTTTGTTTAACAGGAGCAAAGGAACCAAAGTTTCCTTACTTTAGCAAAGGAAAACCAGTCTCCTCTTTTTTTATATCGAAATCCTCCGACATTTTTCTTTGCAAATCTTCGGTTTGTACTTTTAATTCGTGACCGGCGTTTTGTTTTGTTCTCTCTCCGCATTCGTCGCTAATCACGCAACGCCGCGCGTCTTACGTCATCCGCCGGAACTGCTTCAGTGTATGACAGGCAGCGGAAGTGAGAGAAAAGTGTTTATTACGTTTGAAATATGGATATTTTTCTTACACAAACACATGGATTCGCTACAGGGGGGCCTTCCCCCGGAGCCGTCTGCGGCACGTTTCATTATGAATGCACGAGCTTTATTTGACGACTTGTAGACTGTTCAACTGCAACACCCGCAGACTGCAATGATAGAGCTTGGAATAGCCAGGACAATTTTTAATATTACTCCGACTGGATTCGTCTGAAAGAAGAAAGTCATATACACCTAGGATGCCTCGGGGGTGAGTAAAACACAAGCTAATTTTCATTTTTGGGTGAACTAACCCTTTAAGACCAGGAACATGAAAGTACAAAGAGTTTACTCTTCTTGACCTTTCCGAGAAATTACAAGATTTCTTTATCGGTTCTATACAAGCATTTCTGGTCAGTTACTGGCAAGCTGGTTACTGTTGCAGATACATGAGCTCGACCAGATGAAATCATCTTGAAAGTGCACAGAACAAATCTTATACTGGTAACCAGCAATACAATTTTAACTGGTTTTAACCAGCTTTACGGGTTAAGGCTGTTTTTGTTTGTTTATTTGTTTTTCAGAAGGCGTGAGAACATACAGTAGAAAGGAAGAGAACAGTTATCACAGTTTTGTTGGCTACATAAGACTTGACCTTGTTCTTGGGATATGTCTTTTCTTTTTATAATAGTGCATCACTTCATGTGTGTTGTGTAGTTTGTCTTCAACCCATTACACAGTGAGGATGCAGTGCTCTTGAGAGGAGCATAAAAAGACATTTCTTTTCTCTTTTAAATAATTCAGTGTCCGAGAAGATTCCCCACCGTGAATGCTCTTTATCCCCTATATGTTGATTTAAGGCATGTTTCAGAACTGTGTCCAGTTCTTTTTTTGGGTCTGTTGTGCTCCTCTGGGCTCCCAGTGCGTGAGAAACCCGCGCTTCTGATTCACACGACTGACACGCAAAGCTTTCCTTTAGCTGCAAGATTTCTGCCTGCACCTTTGAGATTAATATAAACCACAGTTATGGATCTTATTAATTATTATATTATCAGAATCCTTTTAAAATCACGCTTTTTTTTATTCTTATGTGGGCTGCATACATACATTTGATTGTGTGTTGAACTTTTGGTTGATTTTTGGTTTTCTGGTTCTTGGTACAGGTCACGGCATCACAATCAGAAATTGAAATACATAGTTAATAGTTTATTTTTAGAACTAGATTTTTTCATTTGTGACATTATTTTCATGGCAATTAAAGATAAGCACATTTTCTGCATTTCTGTCTGGACATTTTACTTGAGTTTTTTTTCCTTGTAATTCTCATTAAAAATATATTATTATTAATAAATAATGCAATTAATCAAAATAATAAATTCTTTCTGGTCATCGTGCAACATAAACATTTCATTGGAACATTTTTATAAATAAAGGAAAGGATTATTTTTCTTTTGTTTGATTTTATTTGTTTAAAACATTATAAAACATTATTTTCATCATTTAATTCAAATATTAAAAATATTAACCACCATATGAATGTTTGCTTTTCATCTGTTAAAGGGATAGTTCACCAAAAAAAGATAATTTACTCCCCCTCATGTCGTTTCAAACCTGTATGACTTTCTTTCATCTGTGGAACATAAAAGAAGATAATTTGAGAAATGTCTTAGTATTTTTTTTTCGTACAATAGAAGTCAATGGTGACCAAAACAGTTTGGTTACCAACATTCTTCGAAAATGTCTTCTTTTATGTTCCGCTAAAAGAAAGGAAGTCACACAGGCTTGAAATGACATTAGGGGGAGTAAATGCTGACAGAATTTTCATTTCTGGGTGAACTGTCCCTTTAAATAGAGCTGAGTTGTGTAAAAATGGGGCTCAGGGCCAGATCACATGACTCAGGTTGGTCTTGATGCTGAATCTTTCTGGGTTAAGTGGAGTCAGATGGGAATATTAAATAGACCATGACATCTACAGTATTTGTTGAGACACTAAACGTACGACATCTAGTTAGCCATGTAATTAGCATCTGACACGCTTTGTTGAACATGATCCGGCGACCTGTTTACAGTCTGACCACTTCTCTGGAAATAAAAGCACAAATTCAGCCAACCGGTAATAATCAAGCGCACACATGTATATGTGTGCTTACAGCATCACATACCAGTTACGGTTGAGTCATAAATGCATCCTGTTATGAATAGGGCTAGTGTATGACAAGGCCACTCTTTGGCAGCTCAGAAGACTAATCAGTTCTATTTAAATCATTTGCATTGAACTTTGATCCTTGATATCAGTGTCCTTTGAAGAGATATAAATGAGTCAGAATTAAAGGAGTCAGTTAACACGGTTCAAAGACAAAAGCAGTTTCAAGCATAAAAAAAATGAGTTTAATACAGCTTTATTTTTTTATAAATATTTTTATAGAATTTGTCCTGTTTAATTTCTCTTTTTTTCCTGAGCAAAAAAAAAGACAGATTTTTACCATGATTTAGAGTAGACGCCCACTAAAATGTCATTCAGTGTAATGATAATAGTTCATATAACAATAAATCTCGTCAGTCATATAGGTAGATGGCGTTTAAAGACTATTAAAGGATCACAGTGCAGCCCCGAAAAACGAATCAATTGTCATTTTAAATCTTTGCCACAATCCTTCAAACCACTAGGTTTTATCCATTTGTAAGCAAGACGTTTTTAATCATTTCAAATATAATTCAATTTAATGTGATCACTTATTCTTTTATATACTTTAATAAGTACAGGTCAAAATAAGTATGTTGTTTCAATTTTACATGAATATATCTGTCACTCTGAATGAAGATGGAACATTATTTCACCCATATCTTGACATTTTATTTTCACAAATGTGACCCTGGACCACAAAACCAGTCATAAGGATAAATTTTTTTAAATTGAGATTTATACATCATCTGAAAGCTGAATAAATTAATAATAAATATTCATTATTTATTATTGAATATCCATTCAATCCATTATTAATAAATAATAATAATAATTTTTCAATTGATGTAAGGTTTGTTAGGATAGGACCATATTTGGCCGAGATACAACTATTTGAAAATCTGGAATCTGAGGGTGCAAAAAAAATCAAAATATTGAGAAAATCACCTTTAAAGTTGTCCAAATGAAGTCCTTAGCAATGCATATTACTAATCAAAAATTACGTTTTGATATATTTACAGTAGGAAATTTACAAAATATCTTCATGGGACATGATCTTTACTTAATATCCCAATTATTTTTAGCATAAAAGAAAAATCGATAATTTTGACCCATGCAATGTTTTTTTGGCTATTGCTACAAATTCAATTCAATTCAAGTTTATTTGTATAGCGCTTTAAACGATACAAATTGTTTCAAAGCAACTTTACAGCAAATAAAGTTTCTACAATATTTAGTGGTAGCTTATCAGTATCAGTACAAATATACCCCGGCGACTTAAGAATGGTTTTGTGGTCCAGAGTCACATATGTTATTTGAAACATTACAATAGAACATTTAATATGTTTTCTGTGTATATAAAATCACTTTTGTAAATTTAATTTGATATGCCGTCTTTGACCTACAGTCAAATATAAAATGAATGTGGATGGCTACTCAAAGAATTTGATGAGAACGTTCATATTGAGATCTCCGATTTTTCAGACTTCGGTATCTTTCCAGATCTGAGCACAATTTGAGTCATTTAATACCTTTTGAAAATGTTCTTGGCAACAATCTCTAAGAAACACTTTTTATGTTTTGTTTTAATAGCGAGAAGGTTAAACTTCCATCTAAATTGATTGAAACGCCTCCTGAAACTTCCTGAAAAGGTTCATCTCAACATATGTTCTGTGAAAATATGGCCTTTTAAAAATTGGTATTATTATCAAATGAATATCTGATTACAATTTAGGACTCGCATATGCTGTAATCCTAGTAATTATGAAGGGTTCACATACTTTTCTCGCAAGTGTACGTGTTTGGAAGATCAAGCCGGTGAGAAACGCGGGAGTGTGTGTCACCTTCACTTAAACTGTTGGGATGTGAGGAAGCGCAGAGTCTCGGCTGTGGTCGTGGGAATCGAATACACCGGACCACCTGTGTCATTAGTGCATTACTCCAGGGGTCGGACAGCTGCGTACAGCATGACGGAAGTGTTCAGGTGTTGTTTTGTCAGCCAGTCAAATGTTCGGGGTAGTTTGTGACGTGGATAGTTGTATCAGGTGCACGCTGGGTGGAGGATGTTGACAGAAATCAGGGCGTTTCTCTATGAAATGCAGCTTTGCCAGGTGGTATTTGTGGCCGGAATGGGAAAGTATTTTATTAGCATGATTGTAGAACATGTTAGGTGTGCGTGCTACATAGCACAGAACAATAAAGCCATTTTTGTGAAGAAGTACTTGAGACCTATTATAATGCAGTTTGTCTTTTATTCCTTGTCAGTGTTGGGGGTAACGCATTACAAGTAACGCGAGTTACGTAATCAGATTACTTTTTTCAAGTAACTAATAAAGTAGCACATTACTTTTTAATTTACAAGAGAATATCGGAGTTACTTTTCAAATAAGTAACGCAAGTTACTTTTTTTTCCAATTTATTGATTGACAGCTCTCCTGTCCACATGTTGAGAGAAATCAGAAGATGTTACTGTAGTTCTAAAATAAATATGAATATGCATTAATTCATCTCACTCACAAAAAAAAAAAAACACAGTTTCAGTATTCTTCAAAATGAATAAAAAAAATGCAACTCAGAATATGACGCAAACCTGCAATAATTAAATGCTAAACAACACAAATATCCTTTATGTATTTAATCCCATTCTATTAACCAATGTCTTTGCTTCTGACCTTCGATGATCCAGTTCAAGCGTACTAATAAGCACAAATTACTCTAGTACTCTTTCTTTTATTGCTGAAGTGTTGAAATGTCTTCTTCTGCATTCTACTGTACGGACGTAAATTTACTTTCCCTTCAGCCTGAGGCTTATTCATTTCAATTTTGGTGTGAAAAGGCTTTTATATTTGCCAAAAATATAACTTTTTTATTTTAAAAACAAACAAGCAAGCCCTGTCCAGATT
>NW_015505696.1:1371178-1407645 GCF_001515645.1 Sinocyclocheilus grahami
ACAAATATGCTTTATGTATTTAATCCCATTCTATTAACCAATGTCTTTGCTTCTGACCTTCGATGATCCAGTTCAAGCGTACTAATAAGCACAAATTACTCTAGTACTCTTTCTTTTATTGCTGAAGTGTTGAAATGTCTTCTTCTGCATTCTACTGTACGGACGTAAATTTACTTTCCCTTCAGCCTGAGGCTTATTCATTTCAGGTTTGGTGTGAAAAGGCTTTTATATTTGCCAAAAATATAACTTTTTTTATTTTAAAAACAAACAAGCAAGCCCTGTCCAGATTGAAAAAGTAACGCAAAAGTAACGTAACACATTACTTCCCATAAAAAGTAACTAAGTAACATAATTAGTTACTTTTTTATGGAGTAACGCAATATTGTAATGCATTACTTTTAAAAGTAACTTTCCCCAACACTGTTCCTTGTATACTCTTTTCTTATTTTTCTTATATATTAGCGAGCGGTTTTGGAGAGTATTACAGTAGTACACTTTACAGTAGTGTGACGGCAGCTGTTTATAATAGTGTAGCTTTTCCGGTTAAATGCTTTTTTCAGGAGGTAGTGGTATTTTTTATTTTATTTAAAAAAATTTAGATTTTAGATTTAGATTTTTTCCATTTTTTTCTATTATTATTCAAATTATTAAAATGTTCAGTTATGCACATTTTCTGTAATGCATTTATTTTTCTCATTAAGTTGTGATACAGTACTTGTTACACAGTTATTGTTTAAAATGATAATTTCCTTGTCACAATCTACAAAAATGTGTCCCAACAATAAATACATTTTTAATATATAAATACATTTTCTATTTTTAATAATTTATCATAATATATATATATATTTTTAAATACTGTTAATACTACTAATAAAAATCAATTCTGCCAAGGAATATAGTTCATTAGTATAAATACTCTAGCTTATTTTCAGTTTTATCAGTATATAATCCGTCATCGTTTACATTTGCATTAAATATAATTAAATGCAGAAGTGCACGCTCCTTTATATCCATTTCAGAAATATTGTTATTGAATGTTGAAGTACTAATTTCTGTTCACTCTTTCAAATAGAATTTTGAAATACAGCCAAAAAACTAAAAATTGCACTTCAGATGTGAATTTTTGGTGGAAAACGTTTCAGTGCATCCATAGTTTTTGTACCAAAAAATGTTCAAATAAATGATCTCATAGTTATATATATTTAAAAAGATGTTGCCCCCTTAAATAACTACTGTAGTGTAGTGTACTGAAGTGCTTTTTTAAAAGTGTAGCTGGACTGTAGTCTAACGTCTGTAGATGAGTAGCTTGTAGTTTGGTGATCTCAGCTCCTTATAAGTCTGTGCATGTTTTGAGGAAAGGTCAGGTTTAGGCTGGACTAGACATTCCAGTGCTCATCTCCTACCAACCGATAAACACACTGGATTATGGGTAATGCGAACTACGTAATCCTTTAAAATATTCCACTGGTTATCAAAATATCGCAACCCTTTTCTCATACAGACTGTGGAGTGATAGTGTGCTTGTTTTGACTTGTGTTTTCTCTCTTTGTCTTTTATTGTTTTAGGTTTTCAAAACCAGCCCCCATGTTCCTCGATCCAAATTTCAAGAGGCTATCAAATATCAGCAGTTACTTGCCTCCGTTTGGAGTAAGAACACAAGGTATTTCTTCCTTTCTGAGTTGCTTTGAGTCTGCTTTTATTTCACGTTTATTTCTGCCATGCCATATCACAAGAGGAGGGAAAAACATGCCGTTGAAGCATATTTTCATTTCAAATTTTTATATATTTTTTATCTTTAGTTTTCATTGAGAAAAACAATACAAGTGAATTTAATAAAAAAATGTAATTTCATTATTTAATTCTTTATTTAATATATTTTAATATAATATAGTTGGATATAATGCAACATTTCCTTTTTGTCCACAGCCCTCAATCAAGTTTGATTTTGTCCTTTCGTATTTAAAAGTGTAGGCACTTCTTTACTCCGAAAACTGCTGTGGTAAAAGTAACACTGAGTTGGAGGACTTGCAGTTTTTCCATTGTCAGCGCTGTTGGTTTCATTAGCAGATGATCCAATTAAACATGTTAACAATGTATCTTGTGTAAACAGTAGAACAATCATAAGTCAAACACTTTATTCAGACGGGCCTAGTTCTCCCTGAGGAGGTCGAGTAAATTAGTGTTTCACAAGACGTGCTTTGTCATTTCAAACACGCCTGTGTTTTTCTCACACAACCGCTGTAAAAATCACAAAGGAAATTGCGATCTGTTGTTCAGTCAGAGGTCCTCTGAGAAATCTAATGCTGGAATAGGAATGGATAGGAATGTCAGTGATTGTTAAACATTTGTGTTTTCAAATATTTTCCCACAAATATTGCACATTTTCAGACATCTAAAGTCAAATTTACTCTAAGCGGTTATGTTGTTCTTCATCATCAAGGGTCCATTGTTAAGGTGAAAAGCATCTTTCTAATTTGATGACTGTTCAAAAGTAGCCGTGCATCTTAAGAATTCAAACATTTTCTTTGTTTAACACTGGAAAAAACATTGTCATAATGCAGCAGTCCAAGATGGGTTCAAGCATTCATTCTCCGCATTCATTATTTCTTTCTTTCATTATTCATTATTTTGAATAATTAAGATTTTTAAATTATTTTGAAAGCAGTTTTATACTCATGAAGGCTGCATTTATTCGATCAACATAAGTAATTAAAAACTGTAATATTTTGATATATTGTTACATTTTAAAATAAGTGTTTTCTATGTAAATATATTGTAAAATGTAATTTATTTCTGTGATCAAAGCTGTATTTTCAGCATCATTCCTCCAGTCTTCAGTGTCACATGATCTTCAGAAATCATTCTAATATGCTGATTTGCTGATCAGTTGTTAGCAATAAATAATGATGCACAGTTATTAATAATGGTTATTATATTTTTCAGTGTTGAAAACTGAAAAAAAAAAGAAAACTGAAACCATAATTTTTTTTCAGGATTCTTTGATGAATAGAAAGTTTAAAAGAACAGTTTTTATTTAAAATAGTAATCTTTGTAACATTATAAATGTCTTTACTGTCACTTTTAATCAATTTAATGCTTCCTTACTGAATAAAAGTATTAATTTCTTTCTTTTTTTAACTTTTGAATGATAATGTATCATGGTATCTAAAACATTAAAAATAATAATTATTTCAAACTTTTGACTAATATTATATGTACATATATTAATCCTTTCAAGATGATGTCACGTAGCTTTTAAAAAAACAAACAATAAAACTAAGGATATGCCAATATATTTCCCCATAGATTAATGTTACACATGACGTACAAATGAAACTAATGTCCACTTAACCAGTCACCAAGGGCTCATGCAAGAAAGATGGAAGCCATTTCCCCGTGGCATCTATTCAATCAGGTTTTCAGTGGTGCTTTCATCCGGTGTGCTTACAGAAGTTTAAAGCAGAAACACGAGGCATTTCTACTTTCCAATCACCTTCATTCATGCCTGCCCTGGAGGTTTTGGGTGTAATTGCCTTCCAGCCTGTTTAAATCACAAATGTGCATGTTAAGTGATGAGTGCTGCTCTGACTCTGTTTAGCTGCTTTGACAGATGGTGTGGGACATTGCATCTCTGCATCCATCCTGCTGAGGTTTCTCAAGCCGAGCCTTTCAGCAGAAACACTTAGATGTGAATTACGAGTCTATGTGGGAATTACTGCTGTCTAATGTGATGTTGAGATGAAAACCCACTTAAAATGCTGCTCATGCTTTTGAACAAAGCCCTAACCCTATGGATTCAACTTTTTATGCTGCAGACATGAATGATGCCTTAAATAGTGTGGCATGTTGAGGAAAGGTGTGCTATTACTTTTCCAAGTGATCTGGATTACGTTGTTTGGCAGGCAGACTATAAAATGGACCAAGAATGACTCCGATCAATGGATTTGTTGTTGTGGACTTGACATTCAAATCCCGTTCTATTAGCTTTAGCATAAAGAGCTTTTTTTCTCGAGTGGAAAGCCTTTCGGTTTTACTAAAAATAGCACTGTGGATTGTGCATAAGATAAAGGGGTGTTCTTTATTCTTGAGTGTGTCTGAAGCTGTGATGTAGAATCTTTCCCAGGAGGCCACAGCATTGTTGGCAGCGTGTGACCGGGCTGCTTTAGAAATGTCCCCCACCCAAAAATTTCAATTTGCTGAAAATGTACTCACCCTCAGGCTGTCCAAAATGTTAATGGGTTTGTTTGTTCATCAGAACAGATTTGGAGAAATGTAGCATTGCATCACTTGCTCACCAATGGATGCTCTGCAGTGAATGGGTGCCGTCAGAATGAGAGTCCAAACAGCTGATAAAAACATCACAATAATCCACAAGCAATCCACACCTCTCCAGTCCATCAGTTAACGTCTTGTGAATCCAAAAGCTGTGTTTGTAAGAAACAAATCCATCGTTTTTGACCATTTTCCCTCGTAAATAGTGCTTGATCTGTGCATATTTCTCTCCTGATTCAGGCGAGACATCTTTTTCACTGGAGAAAGCAATATTATGGATAGAGGACTCAAATTTTAGCTGGAAGCAATGGTCTTAAATTATGGATTTGTTTCTTACAAACACACAGCTTTTCTCAAGACATTAACTGATGGACTGGAGTAGTGTGGATTGCTTGTGATGTTTTTATCAGTTGTTTGGAGTCTCATTCTGACGGCACCCATTCACTGCAGAGGAGCCATTGCTGAGACAGTGATGGAATGCTACATTTCTCCAGATCTGTTCTTTAGAAGAAACAAACTCCTCTACATCTTGGATGGCCTGAGGGGGAGTAAAGGTTTAATTTTGGGTAAACTATTCCTTTAATGCAATCCAACATTCATGCATAATTCACAAAGATCTTCCATCCTAAATATTATGGACAATTAGTATAATTGAAAGCCAAATCATGCTGCATAAACATGCCAAGGGTTGCCTTTAGGAATAAGTGGGCGGAATGACTAATATCGAATCACGAGTAATTTTAGTCAATGTAGAAGACGCATCAATGCCCTGTGGTTTAGAAACAGATGCTCATCACAGCATAAACTGAGTAACTTTCTGCTAACCTTCAGCTATTTATAATCTCACAATTTAGTTATTTCTGTTAGAAAATCTCAATAAAAAAATAAACAGCTGTTTTGTTCAGACATCTGAGGCTCTGGTGTGTTTTTATGTAGTTTTTCTCTCTAAATACGTAAATAATTGTTTTCTCTGTCCACAGAAAATATCATTGATCATATTTTACAAGCTACAAAGAGATATTCACTAGGTTCAGAACTGGACAGGTAACTAATGTACACATAAACACCAAAACACAATCTCACTCACTCCTTTGCTTTTACAGGAACATATCATTTGTTTATTACATGATGAACCATATCTCATATGTGACCCTGGACCACAAAACCAGTCATAAGGGTCCATTTTCTTAAATTGAGATGTATAAATCATCTGAAAGTTGAATAAATGATCTTTCCATTGATGTATGGTTTGTTATGATAGGACAATATTTGGCCGAGATACAACTATTTGAAAATCTGGAATCTGACGGTGCAAAAAAATCAAAATATTGAGAAAATCGCCTTTAAAGTTGTCCAAATGAAGTTCTTAGCAATGCATATTACTAATCAAAAATTAAGTTTTAATATATTTACGGAAGGAAATTTACAATATCTTCATGGAACATGATCTTTACTTAATATCCTAATGTTTTTTGGCATAAAAGACAAATCAATCATTTTGACCCATGCAATCTTTTTTTGGCTATTGCTACAAATATACCCCAGCGACATAAAACTGGTTTTGTGCTCCAGGGTCACATATATTAAAACAATTTAATTTCATTCTCTAAAACTTTAATTCTGTATAGCTGATCATTTTCTTAATTTAATCATGTTTTGTAATTTTCTCCTGTAGTATAAGTTGTAAGAAGTGTATTATTATTGGCAACGGAGGCATTCTGTTCAACAAGTCCCTGGGCTCCCAAATCGATCAATATGATGTTGTTGTACGGTAAGTTATTATAAAAGTTAAAAAAAATCTATTGATTTTTGCTCATTGTTTTTTTTGCTTCTTTGATAAAAGTAGTCAACAAAAAATTCTAAATCCTAATTCACTACTTGATATTTGGCATGTTAACACAAATCTGTTGTTGTTTCACAGTTTATGAATGATTATGAATACAAACATTAACAGTTAATAATGTTCACAGTTGAATTTCGTACATTATTACAGGAATATAAAGTAAATGAAGGCAGTTTGGATTTCATGTTGATTTGTCCTTTGGTTTAGACTGAACGAGGCTCCAGTGGCCGGGTTCGAGAAGGACGTCGGCTCGAAGACCACCATGCGTATCACGTACCCTGAAGGAGCAATCCAGAAACCTGAGCGCTACGAGAAGAGCTCGCTTTTTGTCTTATCTGCCTTTAAACTCGTGGACTTCAAATGGCTGCGTCTCATGGTGTTCAAAGAAAAACTGGTAAGACCACTCATGCTTAATAAACAGACTCAACTGTCCTGTTTTTTATTTAATAAATGTTTTTAATTAAGTTGTGTGGCTAATTTGATTTCATTTGCATCCAGCAATAGGAATGCAGTATTCTCAGTTTCGTTTTAACATGTTTAATGCTATTCCACAGATTTTCCTTTAAAATCAACACAGAGAAAAATGTCTGCTGATAAGAAATCAATCAAACTATTTAAAAAGAGGGTTTAAAAAGAGAATTGTCTGATGTACACATGTACCAGTAGGGGGCAGCATAGTGTGTGCTCAGAACACTAATATTACATATGAATGCCTGGGGTCAAAAAATAAGGATTTTATTGAATTACATTTTTACATTTGGTGGCCCAGTTGTTTTTTCTTGCCCCACCAAAATTTTCACTGGTCCCACCAAAAAAGAATGAGCATTTTTTTAAGCTACATGTTTTTTAATTTTAGAAATAAGTTATGTTATTTACTTTTTTATTTATTTATTTATTTGTTCATAGAATTTTTTTTATTACTATATACAGCTATAATGTAACCATAAATATCAAACACTTTTGCTGGAAAACAATTCCATACAAAGCAAAGCATTACTGATTTTTTGCAGGTTTCAACACGTTTTTACTGATGCTTTGAAGATTCTAAAGTCATTTTTGCAGTTTTGATCTGTTTTAGAAAGCTACATCTTATTATCTGGTGACATATCAGCAGAATTTGCATTAACAAAGTTTTCAAGGAGTAAAAACACATGTGCAAGGTCAATAAGTGTGACATTTTCAAGCCATTGCTGAATCAAATATCTGAGTCAAAAGCTGGCCACTTCTGAAGTTCAGTTTATGAAATGTGGGACAGAGGTTTGTCACCACAGGTAACTATGAAACTGCATTTGCATTGTGAGTAGAGTAGAGACGGATGTGGGCTTTGTGTTTACCGTGTCTTTGATATGCAGCTGTGTGTGAGGCCGGTGTCTTTGTGAGTCAGCCAGTGTAGCGTTTCCTCAGGTGACTGACAGGAGCTCAGTGATGTGCTTAATTGTGTGGTCCGGGCTGGAGAACGGCCACCTTATCTCCCGGGCTTGGGTTTAGTCAAGCAGCTCTTTCTCTGCATTATCTCCAGAATGCTAATGAAAATGGCGCACACATCTGGCCTCTGTTCTGTTAGAGGACCTTCTCCCATGATGAAAGCTGACTCTAGTTCACTCAGCTCAAGGACATTTCCGCATTATTTGGATCCCCAGGTCACAGCACTGTAATAAAAGTCATCAGTGTGTGTAACTGGTCTTGAGGAGCTGCTTGTAATATTTCTGTTGCCACACTTTTAGCACTGGATATTTTTCAGTGATTCTGTATCATCATAATAATATATATTTTTTTTTTTTGCATGCCAGAGAAGATATAGTGTAGTCTTTTGGTTTTGAATCAGATTTTGACTTCCTGATTCAAAATTGAATGTCACACATGCAACAAATTCTTCTCCAGTGATCTTTTTGGAATACTTACAGAGAAACGGCTGTAGAGATTTATGCAAAGCAAACCACATGAAGGCCACCCACAGGTTGTGGGAGATCAATTCAGTGTCTGACTTGTATCCTGATAAGGTTAGTGGCTTGGATTTGTTGAGTTGTCTTTAGAAATACTCTATACAGCACCTTTTCCCATGGGCAGCAGCTTGACTGAGTCTTTCTCTTTCTAAAAACACAGATAGCATGCCTTCTGCCTTCTATATCCTACTCCATTAGAATTCCCAACGCCAGCCGAAAAGCCATTAGGGCTAAGAGACAACTGTCGGTTCGGAGGAGACGAGAGTGAGAAATGAATCTCTCGAATCTGGGACATAAGTGTTTTTGTGTGGGGGGAAAAGTAAAATTTTCAAAATGTAAAGCCATGAAAAAAAGGATCCTAAAGTATAAAAAGTCTAATGTGCTGATTTGGTCCTCAAGAATCATTTCTTATTATCAATGTTGAAAACCGTTTCATATTTTTGTGGAAACAGGTTTTTTTGATGAATTTAAAATTCCAAAGAATAGAATTGATTAGAAATAGAAATCTTTGTAACATTATAAATGTCGTTACTGTCACTTTTGATCAATTTAGTGCATCCTTGCTGAATAAAAGTCTAGTTGTTGATCCCAAACTTTTGAGGAGTATAGTGAACCACTGCATTAAAAAGTGTTTAAATTGCTATTTTTACAGTGTAATTGCTGCATATGATGGCATTGTAAAGAAAGCTGTAGACTAAATATTCTCCAGTTATGGTTGTACATGAATATACTACAGTAACTATGATATTTTGATATAAATGTTAACCATGTTCAGTTTTTGAGTATTTAGTGGAAAACATTAACTTGCTTAAAGGAGACATATTATGCCCCTTTTTACAATATGTAATATAAGTCTCTGGTGTCCCCAGAATGTGTCTGTGAAGTTTCAGCTCAAAATACTCCACAGATCATTTATTATATCATTTTGAAAATGCCTATTTTGAGTGGAAGCAGAAACACGCTGTTTTTCGGACATGTCTCTTTAAATGCAAACGAGCTGCTGCTCCCCGCCCCCTTTTCCAGAATAGAGCTGCGCCATTACCAGTGTTGCCAACTTAGTGACGTTGTCGCTAGATTTAGTGACTTTTCAGACCCCCCGGCGACTTTTTTTTCCAAAAAAGTGACTAGCGACAAATCTAGCGACTTCTTGGACAAACCTCAGCGAGTCTCTGTGATGGCTGGTACTGATGCAACGGCGCGAGGTCAGCGCGCACACACCTCTCTCTCTGCATCTGCTCTGTACAGCGAGCGGCTGAGAGGAGCAGCGCCTTCAGTTAAAATAGATATTATGTTGCTTCTCTATTTTTACATGCAAATATAACCGAAATCACAACACAGGAATTGTCTTTGTCTTGTCTTTTCTTATGTGCGTTTCATTTCATCAGACGATGGCTCAAATATAAAGCAGGATTTTTGTACAGATTAACGTCTTGGAAGGGAGAGCTGGTTATGTAGTCTTAAAGGGCCGCATTTCAGTCACTATTTCATATTTATTCTGTTGTCTGACAACAGAAACCGGAATATATATAAATGAAAACAGTTTTATTGAGAATTTGGCTGCATTAAAATACAGTATGTGAGCACAGAGAGACAAACAAATGTAAAAGGCAACAGACACGCTGACGTCATGGATATGTTAATTAGTGTATGACGTCATCTGGTGACATTTAGCGACTTTTCAAACTGGCTTTAGCTACTTTCTATTGAAAGCAGTTGGCAACACTGGCCGAGCATTACAGCTCGGACCTGCTAAAAAAACATCTGTTTTGGTTCTGATTATCATGTTTATCGCGCTGAAATCATGCGTTTTAAACCATATGAGTTTAAACTTCTGATATACGGTTTTCTGAGCGCACACACCCGAAGCACACGCACAGAAAGCGGCTGTCACAGCATGTGAGTACTAAACTAAGTTCTCATTCACACACAAGTTTACGTTAAAAACACACGAGTTACAAAAAACAGTGGGTTATGTCTGTGAAGGTAAACAGCTGGGAAATAAATTGCATGTTTGCTTTAGATCTGTGTATCAGCAGCAATATACAGTAAATAAATCAATAAATCCACTGCTCTGTTGCCTCCTCTGAGGCTGGGACTCTAAATATTGTTCTGTGCTCATCTGTGCAGCCAACGACAGAACAGTTAGCATGTTTTGCTCAAACTTTTGCCATGCCATTAGAACTGAGATCCCTTTGCAATGTCACCAAGGGAGCGAAATCTGACGCGCTCGTTTTCTCAGACGCTTGCAGAAAAAGGCTTCCCAAAACAAAGTTACTGGGTTAATCTTTTTCACGTTTCCTTGGTTGGTAGATGCCCCGGGGACCTGTATATAGCACTTGAAACCTGGAAAAGTCAGATTTGCATGATGTCACCTTTAAACATTAAATTCCTTAACTTGCTTTTAAAAGTCTAAAAAAGGTTTTACCTTTCGTTCTCTTAAAATGCAGCTTACTCTGGAGAGAGAGAAAAAAGTAGTTTCATGCCATAGCGTGCGCTTTAAATAGATCCATTACCATTTACTGCCAAAACAGTGATTTACTGAACAAACTGAACAATAAATGAACCAATTATAAGTCTAATTTATTTGTAATTTTGCGTAATGATAAACAGACGAAAAACTTTGTGGCAAAGACCAGTGAAATAAATTCTTCAGATAATTGTTTTCAGTTAAAATGTCTCTTCCACTTTGAGAGCATTATCCGTCACTGACCCGTCCATGTGAGACATTCATTCACGTCCTACTGCATGCTACAATCACGGCTCTAATTTACACATGAAATTAAGCGGAACGTGTTAATTCGGTGAAGGTTTTGAAGTGCGCAGACCGTTTTGTAAATATTCTTCCGTTCAAAACATTCAGACAGGAATACTGATGAGGATAATTGAGAGGTCAGTAGATGTTTTTCCTTTGTGTGTGTTTATTGGCCGTAGTCTTCGCTTGTGGTTCTTTGACGCAGAAATGCTCTCATTACATGAATCTCAGTTGATTTGGAATTAAATGGCTGCTATGTCTTCTGAAAGCAAAATAGCGGCCAAGATATCTTGTCGTAAATGATGCATCCACACAGCTAAATCATCTGTAGTCTTACCGCAGTCTGTTTAGACTAATGCCACCATATGTGAGATGTTAGGCCAGGCGAAGATCTGCCGCGGAGGTTTTGGTTGCGTCAGCTGTCCTAGCTGTGGACGGGTCGTCGCTGTCCTTTTGCTATTGTCTCCTCTTTGAAATCCGCTTCAAACACGGCCATACAGAAAAGTAAACATGAGCAGGTGGACAAGTGGTCAATAAACTAGCTGCTGTTGTTTCCACTGTTGGTGAAATGAGTCACGTCGAGCTGCTTTGGATGACTAATTGCAGAAGAGATGGAACATTGAAAGAACATTTTACAAGAGAAGATTAAAAAAGTAGAGGAGAACAGATTGTATTTGAGAAGATAATATTTCATTTGGCTTAGATGATTTGATGCATCTCAAAATTTGAGGACATTCAGGAAGGTTTGAGATCATTTTGAGAGCATTAAAAATAGGGAGAATATTTAAGAATAGATTAGAGAATATTTGAGAAGGTTTGATGTGGCTCAAGAAGAATGAGGAACATTGCAAGAACATTTCACAAGATTAAAAAAATGACTGTAGTTGAAAATATAAGATTTCATTTGAAGAAAATGATTTGATGTGACTCAAATTTGAGGTCATTCCAGATAGTTTGAGATAATTTGAGAATTTAAGATTACGGAAAATGTAAGAAAATTTGATTATACTCCAGAAGAGAAGGAACATCGCATGAATATTTCACATGAAGATTAAGAAAGTTATTGACTTTGAAAACATAAGATTTAATTTGGTTAAGATGATTTGATGTGACTTAAATTTGAGAACATTCCAAAAATTCTCAAAAGGAAGTTTTGATGTGAGTTGAGAAGAGAAGGAACATTGCAAGAACATTTCACAAGAAGATTGAGGAAATGACTGAATTTGAAAAGATTTAATTTAAGATGATTTGATGTGAGAACAAGAAGAAATGATTTGAGAAGATAAAGTTGAGACTTTAGAAGAATGGAGAAGGAACTTTTTAAGGACATTTCACAAGATGGTTTAAAAAATGAGTGAATTTCAAAAGATAAGATTTCAATTGACTAAGATGATTTGATGTGACTCAAATTTGAGGCCAAGAGAAGAGGAAGAACATTGTAAGGACATTTCACAAGAAGATTAAGAACCTGACTGAATTTGAAAATATAAGATGATTAAGATGATTTGATGTGACTCAAATTTGAGATCATTCAAGAAGATTTGAGAAAAAAATTCTGTAAAAAATTCTTATATGTGACCCTGGACCACAAAACCAGTCATAAGGGTCAATTTTTTGAAATTGAGGCTTATACATCATCTGAAAGCTGAATAAATAAGCTTTCCATTGATGTATGGTTTGAAAGGACAATATTTGGCCGAGATACAACTATTTGAAAATCTGGAATCTGAGGGTGCAAAAAAATCCAAATATTGAGAAAATCACTTTTAAAATTGTCCAAATGAAGTTCTTAGCAATGCATATTACTAATCAAAAATTAAGTTTTGATATATTTACGGTAGGAAATTTACTAAATATCTTCATGGAACATGATCTTTACTTAATATCCTAATGATTTTTGGCATAAAAGAAAAATCTATAATTTTGACCCATACAATGTATTTTTGGCTATTGCTACAAATATACCCCAGCGACTTAACACTGCTTTTGTGCTCCAGGGTCACAAATACTGTTCTCAAATTAAGAAGATCCGATGTGACTTGAGAAGGAACATGACCGAATTTGAAAATATTTAATTTGATTTAATTTAAGATGATTTGATGTGAGAACATCAAATTTGAGAACATTCAAGAAGGTTTGCGATAATTCGGATTTAATTCAACTCAAAAAGATACTGTGTGGCTCTAAATGTTTGATTCAACATACTCAAGCTGAAAACTCTTCAGTGGATCCTTCTTTTCTGAAGACATATCCTGAATATAATTTTTTTTCCAAACCCTGGTGAGCTCCTATGTTCTGTCAGCATTCTTATATGTACCGTTCCTGTGATGCCAAACATGAGGTCTAGGTAGGCAGCTCGCTAGGGTTCGGAACAGAGCTCAAGTCTATGAATCATTAGATGCTTTGTATGACATCTTCAGCTTACACACTGCAATACAATGGTGTTTATGAGTGTCAAGTGTCCTCAGAGCCTGGTGACTCAGACATGAGGAGACAGAGGGCTGGGGGTCAATGTCAGGGTCAGCGGCCCCTGCCACTCCACAGACGGCTGCAGAAAACCACAGTGGTTTATGAATGCCACAGTGTATGTCAGCCCGCTGGAAACTGATGGATTCTGTGATAAAGTCTGCGACTCGCACCTCCAGAGTGTCAGAGCGACTGAGAGCGGCCATTGTAGTGTATGAGCCGTAATGGCTTCCAGCGCAGGGAAACACAGGGCCCACTCCACGCCCACAGGTTGCAGCCTAACATCATCACACAAAAATGTGTCAGGAACTCTTTAAACCAAAGGAAGGGAAGTTTGGAGTTTGGGGATTACCCATCAGTATGTGAGTGTATGCACATCAGATAGTCGAATATGACTGAAAGTAATGACCTGTGATTCGGTTAACTCAGAGTTCAGTCAGTGACTGATTTATTACGTTGATTTAACTCATGAGTCTTTTTCAATTTATTCAGAGATCCATGTGTTCATGAGTAAATCAATCAAAAGTTTTAGTTATGAAACAGAACGTTTCTGGAAGTCAAATGTAATTTATTTTCTCCATAGAGAAATTGAGTTTTGAAGTTTTAAAGATAACAAGCATATAATCTTTCAAGCTACACCATGAGCTTCACCCACGTTTAATATTGTTTATATTTACACCATGTTGATATTGACTAAAAAGCTTGTTGATGAAGGTTTTTTTTATTTCATTAACGACAATGAAAAGACAAAAAACTAAAAGAAAGATGATGATTTATTTTTGTGAAAACATACTGTTAATAAATGCATTGTTTATTCATTCATTCATTTAACTAGTTCTTTTTTGCATTTATTTATTTAGTTAGTTATAGTAATAACGACAGCCTATATATTTATCCCTTTTTTAAAGATTTTACAATAAAACGTAAAAGAGCCCAAATGTTATTTTATTGGGAATAATTATGTATTTTTTTACGCATGTATATTTTAGCATATACTGGGATTACTGTAACAGTGTGCTGGTTTATTTCTTTATAAACCAATGTATAGCTTTATGTTTTGATCTGGTCCCCATGTACGTAAGTGTCTTTCAGTGTGCATAAAAGCTCATCTTTTGGAACTTTTAGAAGTATTTAAAATAATAATTTTTAAAAAATCATATAATTTAGAAAATAAAATCCCAGAACTAAGATTGCTGAAAAAAAGGGCAATCATTGATGCTCTATTTAGAAAATATTTTTCTTAAGTTTAACTAATATTTTTTAATTATGTTTTTCATATATATATATGGTTATATTCTTCTGTTTATCTCATAAGTTTAATTTTAGACCGCTATTTCACATTTCAGCCAAAATACAGCTTGTTTTGCCGTAGCGCTGTACATTGAGCAGTGTGGTCAGATTAGTTTTCCGCTTGTTGCTACGGCAGTGTTGAGTGACCCTGTCTGTAATACAGCACAATGAGCCATTTGGACGCATCGGCAGACATACATCAGCCAGAGTTCAGAGTTCGTAATCATTAGTCAGCTCTTCTGCAGGTCTGTTTCAAGCAGCTCGGTGACGGGTATCAGAGAAACTCTGCGTACAAAGGCCTCGTGCGATGTAGGAGGTGGATCCTGCCACAGGGTGATTGATACAGGGTCTTCCTTGCCTTTGTGGCTTTGTTTGCGCTTCTTGTTTTTCATGGGGCTTTTAAAAGGCCCCTCTCCTCTTCACGGTGCAGGGTATTATGTTCATCTCTCTCTGCCCGAGCCACGTCACATTTTCCACCTGTGTGTTTATGACTCTCGCCCTACGAGTCCAGCACCTCTGCTTCAGTGCTCGCTCAAAATATGTCCGGATTTGACCTGCACCTGCTTTCTGCATCCTTAGTAAAGCTGGCCAGGCCTGAAGTATAGTGATGATTTTTATAAGATGACTTTGAATGTTACCGATTTTTAAGACTTCAGAAATTAATACATGACAAAAGTTTGTGGTCAGTAAGATTTTTTTTTTTAAAGAAATTAAAACTTTTATTCAGCAAGGACACATCAAAGTGCTCAAAAGTGAGAATAAAGACATTTATAATGTTTCAAAAGATTTATATTTTGAATAAATGCTGTTCTTCTGAACTATCCATTCATCAATCCACAGAAATATGAAGCAAAGCGTTAATGATCAGAAATGTTTCTTGAGCAGCAAATCAGCATATTAGAATGATTTCTGAAGATCATGTGACACTGAAGACTGGAGTAATGATGCTGAAAATTCAGCTTTGATCACAGAAATAAATTACTTTTTAAAATATTTTCCAATACAAAGGAGTTATTTTGAATTGTAATGTTGAACAATTTTACTGTATCTTTGATCAAATAGATGCAGCCTTGATGAACATGAGACTTTCAACATGAGACTTTCACACCTTTTGCCATAGTTCTGTATTTTGAAACATCTATTATTTATCATACTTACAGGGTGTGATTCAGTGGAGCAGCTGGTCCAAATAAACTGGGTACTGAGTCATCTCTCAAGAGCAGGCGTTTTGTGAATCCTGTGTTGAACTCACCGAGATTAGAGAAGCAGTCGGCAGTAAAATGACGGGAACACAAAAAAGATTGGGGTTGAACTGCTGTGAATTTTGAAAATGAATCTTTCGGAAATGAAAATAAAATGAATTTACTTTCACAGCATCTTCTTGACATGATGTTAACAAAACAAACAAGTTACAGTGTTTGAGGACGGGTCAAGTTGTTCGCAGCCGACCAATGTAGAACATAGATGGGCATTATGCAAATGTGTAGCCGTCACTGAAGTGGGTGACGACTCGTTTCGGCTGTTCAGAGTCTATTCTTTCTTTTGGGAGATAATAACTTTATTTATCGTGCACTTTCGGCTTTACAGCTTTGCAGATCATTTACATTCACATACAGCTACGTTACACACTGCATGAAAGGCAATATGTAAAAATGGCACTTTTTAAATTCTTGGAAGATGGTTTATTGCGACTGATAACTGTGATCATATTATACCGCGACACATGTGGTTTGTATTACACCAGAAAGTAAGGCTCCCTGGGTCAAAGCACTTGTTGTTTTTGTGTAGTTGTGCGACCCACTGTAAAGCCCTTGAAAAGAAAACAGGGCAGGACGTAATTACACTGCGTGTTTATTTGTAGTACCGTGACTTAGGATGCCGTTTGATGAAATCCCACCGGTGTTGTTGCTCCAGAATGTCAAGCGGAGTTATGGCTTCTAACAGTCACACTCTCCCAGGTGTGTTCGTAAGGTCCTTCATATTAGCTGCAGGTGAAGTGGGCATCCCACGAGGAGAGCGAGAGAGCTCTGTGTTCAGACACGCTCTTTGGCTCCGACGATTTGCTAGCGTCACCCTTTTTATTCTTTTATTCAAAGTGAGCGGCTTATTTACTCAGCTGAGAGCGTTATTCAGTGGCCGCGAGTGACTGTTCTGTGTCAGCTTCACTTTAGGCCTTTCTGCGGTTATAATAGCGTATTCACAGAGCAGGAGTGTTTGAAAAGAAAAGCTGGTAAAGACCGTCAGCGAAGTCACGCAGGTTTATTCTTTTCATTTGTTTCTTGTATTAATTCAAGTGTCTTCTGTGTTCCGCTCTTGATGTCTTTCAGCGGAGTATGGAGGGATTCTGGAAGTCCGTGGCACGTGTCGTTCCAAGAGAGCCAGAAGATATACGGATCCTGAACCCGTATTTCATCCAGGAAGCAGCCTTCAAATTCATCGGCCTTCCACACAACAATGGCTTCATGGGAAGAGGGGTGAGGAGCAAACACTGAATAAATATTAAAGCGGTCAATCCAAACCATACTGTCACAGTCAGAATTGAAAACTTTTCTCCTCTTTGAATAAAGGCCAGGGGCCAGTTGCAGAAACACAGCCTATGTCTTAGGAACTAGTTAGACAAGAGGTAATGCGTCTTAACTTTTTGTATTCAAATAAGCTCAGTATGTGTTTTATTTATGAATCTGTAAATGATCTGTGATTCATTTACAAGTCTCATTCACTGTAATTGTATTTTTTCTGGTTATTACTGCAAATTGTCTTTTAACGAAATATTTTATGAAAAACATTATATTTACATTAATGAAAAATGTACAAAAATGTATAAAAATGAATTAAAATGTAAAAAAAAATTTTTTAGAAAAATTATTATATAATAAAAATGTGCTTAAAATACACACACATACATACATTTTTTTTAATATAATTTACAAAACAAAAAAGTTATGATTAGTCTTAAATAAAAAAAATATATAATTTGTTTTAAGCCTACTCTAAGCAGTCACAGGTTTATTTTTTGTAACTTTGTTAAAGTAATAGTTGTTTCGGGATTTGTGAGTCAGGGTGCAGTGACTAAAGTTTATTAAGTTATTTTTTTATGCATATATATTTATATATATGCATGTTTTATATATATATATACAGTATATATATTTGTTAAAATATTTGTGTGTATATATATATATATATAGATGTAATGTATTTCATAAAATATTTTAAGCATTTTATAAAATATTTCTGAGCAGTTTATGGAAAATTATGACATGCATGGCAAATAATATTATATATATACACAGTATATAGTGTTCTTTTTTTTTTTACCTGTTTTTACTGTTTCACAATTCACTCTTGCA
Source organism: Sinocyclocheilus grahami (assembly GCF_001515645.1). NCBI lineage: Eukaryota > Metazoa > Chordata > Actinopteri > Cypriniformes > Cyprinidae > Sinocyclocheilus > Sinocyclocheilus grahami. The sequence continues at coordinate 1,389,098 of NW_015505696.1, forward strand.
ATTTCAACAAAACCTCATCTATGGTAGTCAGATAGATACTTTTAGATCATTTTCCCTAAAAGTTAACAAACAAACAATAAATAAATAAATAATTCATGTACATGATCAAAATGTACCGAAATGACCCAAAACTCTCTCACACTGGCCCGGGGTCAGCAGGTCATCCTTATTGTTGCACCCCCCGAGATGATGTTGAAATGAAGTGTTGGACCGCCTCATCTCCACCTGATCCAGAGTCTGTTTGCGCTCTGCTGCCATGGAGATATGATTCGAGGGGCTCGAGCTGTGATGCGTTTCTTGTGTTATCAGCATGCAGGCGGAGTGTCTGGGGCCGGATTAGTCAGGAGAGTGTCTCTCTGTGGTGATAAGACTTTCACATTGAGACTCATCTCACCAGCCTCAGTGGATCAGGTGGTGACTGGATGATGCCTCTCTGCTGATACACACACACACACACACACACACACGTCCCGCTCTGTCTGTGTCTCTGATAAAGTCAGTCACACGGTGTATTATCTTGTCCTGAAGTGTGTGAGCAGTGCACTCAACTACCCTGAGTGTCCAGTCCATCCATGGCATGTTCAGTGTTTGCTCAACAAATTTCATCTCATTTCACCATACAGTGTAGTATGAATTAAACCGTATAGTGGTGAATTAAAGCTTGATTGTTTTATTGCTAATAGAAAATGAGTACTTGACTACTAATGTTTGTTGTTTTTCATGTTACAACATTCAGACATTTTGCAGTACTTGAATACTTTGTTAAATTACTTTTGCTCAAACAATATAGTTGTAAATACTAACTGCATAAGTTATAGAGTTGACAGATTTGTATTTCACATTTCAGCCAAAATACAGCTTGTTTTGCCGTAGCGCTGTACATTGAGCAGTGTGGTCAGATTAGTTTTCCGCTTGTTGCTACGGCAGTGTTGAGTGACCCTGTCTGTAATACAGCACAATGAGCCATTTGGACGCATCGGCAGACATACATCAGCCAGAGTTCAGAGTTCGTAATCATTAGTCAGCTCTTCTGCAGGTCTGTTTCAAGCAGCTCGGTGACGGGTATCAGAGAAACTCTGCGTACAAAGGCCTCGTGCGATGTAGGAGGTGGATCCTGCCACAGGGTGATTGATACAGGGTCTTCCTTGCCTTTGTGGCTTTGTTTGCGCTTCTTGTTTTTCATGGGGCTTTTAAAAGGCCCCTCTCCTCTTCACGGTGCAGGGTATTATGTTCATCTCTCTCTGCCCGAGCCACGTCACATTTTCCACCTGTGTGTTTATGACTCTCGCCCTACGAGTCCAGCACCTCTGCTTCAGTGCTCGCTCAAAATATGTCCGGATTTGACCTGCACCTGCTTTCTGCATCCTTAGTAAAGCTGGCCAGGCCTGAAGTATAGTGATGATTTTTATAAGATGACTTTGAATGTTACCGATTTTTAAGACTTCAGAAATTAATACATGACAAAAGTTTGTGGTCAGTAAGATTTTTTTTTTTAAAGAAATTAAAACTTTTATTCAGCAAGGACACATCAAAGTGCTCAAAAGTGAGAATAAAGACATTTATAATGTTTCAAAAGATTTATATTTTGAATAAATGCTGTTCTTCTGAACTATCCATTCATCAATCCACAGAAATATGAAGCAAAGCGTTAATGATCAGAAATGTTTCTTGAGCAGCAAATCAGCATATTAGAATGATTTCTGAAGATCATGTGACACTGAAGACTGGAGTAATGATGCTGAAAATTCAGCTTTGATCACAGAAATAAATTACTTTTTAAAATATTTTCCAATACAAAGGAGTTATTTTGAATTGTAATGTTGAACAATTTTACTGTATCTTTGATCAAATAGATGCAGCCTTGATGAACATGAGACTTTCAACATGAGACTTTCACACCTTTTGCCATAGTTCTGTATTTTGAAACATCTATTATTTATCATACTTACAGGGTGTGATTCAGTGGAGCAGCTGGTCCAAATAAACTGGGTACTGAGTCATCTCTCAAGAGCAGGCGTTTTGTGAATCCTGTGTTGAACTCACCGAGATTAGAGAAGCAGTCGGCAGTAAAATGACGGGAACACAAAAAAGATTGGGGTTGAACTGCTGTGAATTTTGAAAATGAATCTTTCGGAAATGAAAATAAAATGAATTTACTTTCACAGCATCTTCTTGACATGATGTTAACAAAACAAACAAGTTACAGTGTTTGAGGACGGGTCAAGTTGTTCGCAGCCGACCAATGTAGAACATAGATGGGCATTATGCAAATGTGTAGCCGTCACTGAAGTGGGTGACGACTCGTTTCGGCTGTTCAGAGTCTATTCTTTCTTTTGGGAGATAATAACTTTATTTATCGTGCACTTTCGGCTTTACAGCTTTGCAGATCATTTACATTCACATACAGCTACGTTACACACTGCATGAAAGGCAATATGTAAAAATGGCACTTTTTAAATTCTTGGAAGATGGTTTATTGCGACTGATAACTGTGATCATATTATACCGCGACACATGTGGTTTGTATTACACCAGAAAGTAAGGCTCCCTGGGTCAAAGCACTTGTTGTTTTTGTGTAGTTGTGCGACCCACTGTAAAGCCCTTGAAAAGAAAACAGGGCAGGACGTAATTACACTGCGTGTTTATTTGTAGTACCGTGACTTAGGATGCCGTTTGATGAAATCCCACCGGTGTTGTTGCTCCAGAATGTCAAGCGGAGTTATGGCTTCTAACAGTCACACTCTCCCAGGTGTGTTCGTAAGGTCCTTCATATTAGCTGCAGGTGAAGTGGGCATCCCACGAGGAGAGCGAGAGAGCTCTGTGTTCAGACACGCTCTTTGGCTCCGACGATTTGCTAGCGTCACCCTTTTTATTCTTTTATTCAAAGTGAGCGGCTTATTTACTCAGCTGAGAGCGTTATTCAGTGGCCGCGAGTGACTGTTCTGTGTCAGCTTCACTTTAGGCCTTTCTGCGGTTATAATAGCGTATTCACAGAGCAGGAGTGTTTGAAAAGAAAAGCTGGTAAAGACCGTCAGCGAAGTCACGCAGGTTTATTCTTTTCATTTGTTTCTTGTATTAATTCAAGTGTCTTCTGTGTTCCGCTCTTGATGTCTTTCAGCGGAGTATGGAGGGATTCTGGAAGTCCGTGGCACGTGTCGTTCCAAGAGAGCCAGAAGATATACGGATCCTGAACCCGTATTTCATCCAGGAAGCAGCCTTCAAATTCATCGGCCTTCCACACAACAATGGCTTCATGGGAAGAGGGGTGAGGAGCAAACACTGAATAAATATTAAAGCGGTCAATCCAAACCATACTGTCACAGTCAGAATTGAAAACTTTTCTCCTCTTTGAATAAAGGCCAGGGGCCAGTTGCAGAAACACAGCCTATGTCTTAGGAACTAGTTAGACAAGAGGTAATGCGTCTTAACTTTTTGTATTCAAATAAGCTCAGTATGTGTTTTATTTATGAATCTGTAAATGATCTGTGATTCATTTACAAGTCTCATTCACTGTAATTGTATTTTTTCTGGTTATTACTGCAAATTGTCTTTTAACGAAATATTTTATGAAAAACATTATATTTACATTAATGAAAAATGTACAAAAATGTATAAAAATGAATTAAAATGTAAAAAAAAATTTTTTAGAAAAATTATTATATAATAAAAATGTGCTTAAAATACACACACATACATACATTTTTTTTAATATAATTTACAAAACAAAAAAGTTATGATTAGTCTTAAATAAAAAAAATATATAATTTGTTTTAAGCCTACTCTAAGCAGTCACAGGTTTATTTTTTGTAACTTTGTTAAAGTAATAGTTGTTTCGGGATTTGTGAGTCAGGGTGCAGTGACTAAAGTTTATTAAGTTATTTTTTTATGCATATATATTTATATATATGCATGTTTTATATATATATATACAGTATATATATTTGTTAAAATATTTGTGTGTATATATATATATATATAGATGTAATGTATTTCATAAAATATTTTAAGCATTTTATAAAATATTTCTGAGCAGTTTATGGAAAATTATGACATGCATGGCAAATAATATTATATATATACACAGTATATAGTGTTCTTTTTTTTTTTACCTGTTTTTACTGTTTCACAATTCACTCTTGCAATTTCAACAAAACCTCATCTATGGTAGTCAGATAGATACTTTTAGATCATTTTCCCTAAAAGTTAACAAACAAACAATAAATAAATAAATAATTCATGTACATGATCAAAATGTACCGAAATGACCCAAAACTCTCTCACACTGGCCCGGGGTCAGCAGGTCATCCTTATTGTTGCACCCCCCGAGATGATGTTGAAATGAAGTGTTGGACCGCCTCATCTCCACCTGATCCAGAGTCTGTTTGCGCTCTGCTGCCATGGAGATATGATTCGAGGGGCTCGAGCTGTGATGCGTTTCTTGTGTTATCAGCATGCAGGCGGAGTGTCTGGGGCCGGATTAGTCAGGAGAGTGTCTCTCTGTGGTGATAAGACTTTCACATTGAGACTCATCTCACCAGCCTCAGTGGATCAGGTGGTGACTGGATGATGCCTCTCTGCTGATACACACACACACACACACACACACACGTCCCGCTCTGTCTGTGTCTCTGATAAAGTCAGTCACACGGTGTATTATCTTGTCCTGAAGTGTGTGAGCAGTGCACTCAACTACCCTGAGTGTCCAGTCCATCCATGGCATGTTCAGTGTTTGCTCAACAAATTTCATCTCATTTCACCATACAGTGTAGTATGAATTAAACCGTATAGTGGTGAATTAAAGCTTGATTGTTTTATTGCTAATAGAAAATGAGTACTTGACTACTAATGTTTGTTGTTTTTCATGTTACAACATTCAGACATTTTGCAGTACTTGAATACTTTGTTAAATTACTTTTGCTCAAACAATATAGTTGTAAATACTAACTGCATAAGTTATAGAGTTGACAGATTTGTGTCATTCTTTTGAGACGACTCTTTTCAGTGAATCATTGAAAGTTTGGTTTATAAAACTGGTCTGAATGATTCATTTACGAATATGTCTGAGTTAGATTTGTAAGTGAATCACAGATCATTTACAGATTTGTATCACTATAAATACTTTCTGGTTATTACTGTAGATGTTCTTTTAAATGACCTAGACATCAAAATTTCGATTCAGATTCATCTTGATTTAGAAGAATTTTCTGAATCAGTCAGACATTCTCTAATTCAAGACTAGTTCAAGACTTTGACTAGTCTAAGCAGTTTATATATGCATTTATAAAAATGTTTGTTTGTGCATATATAATACAAGTATATATTAAAGCACATTTTTGTTTATTTTTCAAATAATACATTTGTATCATTTTTCACATATAAATGTTTCACTTTCACACTTTTCACACTTTTTTTTGTTTTCCATAAAACATTTTCTTAAAAGACAAATTGCAGTAATAACCAGAAACACTATTTTTCTTAATTAATTGTAATTTTTCTTAAACTTGAGGGTTTATGAAGGTATCTTTACCTACATACTCAAGAATGACTGTTGGGTATTTTATACGCTCTCACTAAACTGACGTGCGATACTAAAAGTGTTTTGGTTTTTCCAGAATATTCCTACATTGGGGACTGTTGCGATCACGATGGCTCTCCATAACTGTGATGAGGTGGCGGTGGCCGGATTCGGATATGACATGAACACACCTCACGCACCTCTGCACTACTATGAGAAGCTCATGATGTCTGCAATCAAAGAGGTAACAGCACCACACTGACCTGGTCTGATGGATCTCTCTCGAACTCTGTTACAAAACTAGTGAGCTATAGTAAAATGCACATATTACGCTCTTAGAATTAAAAGAAGGTTTTAACAGAAATACCATAGAAGAGCCATTATTGGTTCGCCAAAGGACCTTTCAGTGAACAGTTCTTAAAAGAAGCTTTTTTTATAGTGTGAAGAACATTTTAATAATCTGAAAAAACTTTTTTCCTTTTGTGCAATAGAAATGTTCCATGAATATTTAAGATTTTTCGTGGAACCACCGATGCCAATAAAATATTTTTAAAAGTGTATGGTGTGTGTGATAGCAGATAAAAACAGGAATTCATATTTTAAATAACTGGAGGACTTTGTCACTTTCAGGGGCCTTCTTTTTTTTTTGCCCTGGAACCTGATTAATTTCTGACCTATCTTATCACCGTTAACAGAAATGTCTTCGGTTTGGCATCTAAAAAGAGTAGAATGTGAATGTAAATGTGTCTGAAGTACACCAGTGATGTCCGCTCGCTGGTTGATGATCTTTGGGAATATCCTGTCCGTTGAGTCACGTCCATAAACAGGTCACATGACCTCATGCTGCTCTCTGTTCCAGGAACATGCAGAAACCCGAGAGGTCAGAGTAATGAGGCAGCATTGGCAGTCTGAGCTGTGTGTGTGTTCTTCTTTCAGTGTTGAGGAAACTACTTTGACACTGTAGCTTTGCCAAGCTACTAATAAAATGAAGCAGTCAGATACTACAAGATACTTACAGGGTTCAATAATAAGGATTCATTTCTGAGGGTCTAGTCAGTCCAGTAGTTCCTTTGTGTGTGTGTGTGTGTGTGTGTGTGTGTGTGTGTGTGTGTGTGTGTGTCAAGAGATTGACACAACAACAAAAAATCTGCAGAATATGCAAAAACAATGTCAAGTCTACTTTATTTCTATAGCGCTTCATACAGATGTTTGTTTTATACAAAACAGCTTCACAGTATTAAACGGAAGTAACAGAATCAATGATGCAAACTTCAAAAATGAGGCAAAATATAATTCAGCTGTAAAGGTGCTCTAAAAAGACAATAGTGTCATTATTCAGCTCAAGTCAGTTCAGTGATTCAGTTCAGTTATAAAACAAGTTCCATTAAAGAAAATCTAACCTTTAACCCTCAAAAACATTCGGATCCATTTTGAGGGAATAAATAGTAAGGGAATTAAATAATAAGGAAATTAAACTTGCAAATGCTTTAAGACCCTTAAAATACACCGTGGGTCTTTTTCATATTTTTTACAGTTATTTTTAAAGAGATATAACCTTAAAAAAATATTTGGGTAATTTTGGACCCGGGTATGTATGGATACAATTAGTCACAAATACTTTTATAAAATTATCTATGAGTTATATTAGTGTCACAAAAATATTGCAAAATATATGTAGCCTTTTCCCCACATCTCACACAGTTTTGAAACTGATTTATTTTTATTTTTTTAATTGCATGAAAATTAAATGTATGAAATTTTGAAATCTGAAATTGAACATTGAATTTAATTTTTGTAATAAATATGTAGGTTTCGTAAATTTTAACTGTTTTCAATTCAATCAAAGGAATTGAATTAAATTCCATTATTGATATTAGGGTTAATATACTGGTCCTCAGATTAAATGTTCTTATTCATTTCATACAAAGATATATTCAAATAAAATTTCTCATTAGTATTGGGGAAAAATGGTTTTTGATAAATAATATTATGGTTTTATAAAATAATGATACTTCAGGTCCAAACAGACAATAGTATACAGATTTTGAATGCAATATGAGGGTTACGTTTGAAAAGCATAAAAATGCATGTACAAGATTATATTTTCAGTGGCATCACAGCACTGACCCGAAATGATAAAATAAGATACTTATCCAAAACATACCTGTGATGTGGGCCTAAACTGGCCTATTTCAGGTGCAAAAAGTGTTTTTTTTCTACTTAGAAGATACATGTTTTATCAAAAGGATGATTCGATTTAAAATGCAAATCAGTAGATGGCACTGAATTGCACAGTGACTTGTCATTTTCTCTCTTTAGCTAGAAGAGCACCTCTGTTGTTGTAAATGTTTACTTTAGGTGGACCGTCCGAACTGCTTTTGTGGCTTGTGAAATCAAAAGCGAAGTCGCATATGCAGACGTCATGGCTCTTTTAAACGTAGCACACGTGACAAACTTTTGATGAGCGTTTACCCTATTGTGCTCTTTCTGTTTCTCTCTTTCTCTCACACACACCCAGTCATGGACACACAACATATCCAAAGAGAAAGAGTTTCTCCAAAAGCTGGTGAAGGTGGGCGTTATTCAGGACCTGACCAATGGGATCTGACGTCACGTCCACGTCATGCAGCGGATAGATAGTATTCACCATATCACTGGTGACCGGCATCCCAGCCGATGGACTCGCACTAACACGAGCCGTCAAACGCCTAAAGATGTATGAGCCAATCACATGATGCAGCCGGAGGAAGTGACCTCACCTCATATGCTGGAAGGTGTCCATGGCAACCTCACCTCAAACATGGTAATGCTTGTTATAAGATGTCACGAAGGCGAGAAAGAGTCCGTTCCTGTGTGCCATGACGCCCGACAGAGACTGGAAACTTGCTGCTTTCTCCTGCTTTTTTACTCCATTGTATTCAGTATTTATTAGACAGTATTTTAATCACCGTCATTAAGATGCTTTATTTTTTAAGATGAGTCAGCTTGAATGCTTTATTACTGTTCTCTTCAATCTCAGGCTATGCACAAGAGCACACAACAAATGATTGTCACTGTTAATTTTCTTCTGCTCTTCTGACGTGTGCCATTAAAACCAATCAGCATCCGCTTGTTTCCTGCGCCTTGCACATGTATATCCCTCTCTGTGTATAACCAGATCAAGAGACAAGACGGATTAAAGTATTATCAAGATTTCTACATGGTCTGAAATGGGCTTTTCATTTGAACTGTCAATTGATGTGTAAGGGGCCGTTCACACAGAACGCGTATTTTCATTTAAATGCGCTACTTTTCCATTGTTTTTCAATGTAAACGCGCTAGATGGACATGAATGGCCGTCTCGCACATGAGCGCCATGTTTTTAAGACGCTGTGTAAATTTCAAAGAATTTAAACTTTTACATGCAGTGCCGCTCATCAATGTCAGTTCCAAAACAGGGGACCAATCAGAAGACCCTGGAGGCGGGGCAAGCGTTGCAAGCTTTTGTTTACAGTAGCAAGTTGGCTTGGAAACTGTTGTATTTGATGGCAACATGGCGGAAGAGGCGTTCTGCACTGCACTTTTTTTAAAAACCGTTCCTGAGCGCTGCGTCTCGCGTTTTATATGCATTCTGTGTGAACGGCCCCCTAATAATGCATAAGAATTGTATGTTATAGTAGACCTTCAGTGAGTGCTGTGTTAGTAGCAAATTACATTTGTTGGTACCAATACAAGTCAAATTACATGATGCTCTATACCATTGTTGATACCACCTATAAAATATGTATTTTAATAAGTAAATTAAAATAATGACATGTAAATAAAGTAAATTTTATATCATATTTTTGAAGTACTATCTTTCTACAGCTTTTCTCTTTAGGGTAATTGATTTGAATGGACCTATTGTGAGCTACAAGGTTGTTAATTGATCATACATTACCCATGATTGGAAAAATACTTCCAGCACCAAGGCTGCTAACATTGGATAGGCATTAATGCACTCTATTAGTATTTAGAAAAGGCAAGCTTTGCTACTCTTTCAGCACTCGTTATGCTTCTCGACCAATCAGATTCAAGAACTGGATCTAACTGCTTTATATAACAGTCTATTGCTCACCTAAACACATTTGCCGTTGACTTGTGTTCATTCTACTATTACATGATTGAAAAACATCAGCACCTGTTTATGGAAAGCTCATGTTTAGCATTTAAACTTCCACCTGATCAACCTGCCTTTTTTTTTTTTCCTCAAACAAACAGTTGGATGTTTATGTGTGCGGCGGAAGCAAACACTCCGGCTGCTTGTCTCATGACTCACGACGGCGCTGGGGGTTTTTCAGGGCCCTTGTGCCAAAAGGTTAATGGAAGTATTAGGAATGGACGGTCTGGATTCATCTGGATTTTTTTGTGGCATGACGTTCTGCTCCAGGCTGTTCAGAATCATGTAGTGACATATCAGAATATGATTATAGTTTTTCATGTGTGGTGCATCAGATGTGCATCTAGTGGGTAAAGGTTTGTCTACTGTGTGTTTAACTGTGTTCACCTGCTGGTTTAACTGAGGCTTTGAATCCAAAGACTCTTTCAGCACAAACACAATGGGTCTTGATCAAGGACATAATGGTAAAAGATTGAACCAGCAACCGACTAGTTACCAGACTAGTTACAGAGGATTACTCTAAATCAGTGGAAGAAATTAGCTGTTATGTTTCGAAGCAATATTGGCATTCTGGATTTGATTTCCTGTGTGTTTTTATTTTTTCATTTTAAGATGGTGCGTTTATTTTTGTAACACTATGTGAAAAAGTTCTCAACCTGATTATTTTGACAATTGAAATCTATGACCTCTTATCCACAAAATTGAATCAGCTTTAATAGTTTATGAATTTTTTACACTACTATTCAAAAGTTTGGTGTTGGAACGATTTTTAAATGTTTTTCGAGATTTTTAAATGTTTTTCAAAGTCTCTTCTGCTCACCAAGGCTGCATGTATTTGATCAAAAATACAGTAAAATTCTGAAATATTACAGTTTAATACAACTGTTTTCTATTTGAATATATTGTAAAGTGGAATTTATTTCTGTGATCAAAGCTGAATTTTCAGCATCATTGCTCCAGTCTTCAGTGTCACATGATCTTCAGAAATCATTCTAATATGCTGATTTGCTGCTCAAGAAACATTTCTGATTGTTATCAGTGTTGAAAACGTTTTTGTAAAAACTGTAATGCATTTCTTTCTGTATTTTTTGATGAATACAAAGTTCAAAAGAGCAGCATTTATTTGAAATAGAAATGTTTTATAATGTTATAAATGTGTTTACTGTGAGTTTTGATCAATTTAAAGCATCCTTACTGAATTTTTTATTTATTTTTATCTATGCTTTTATTTTTTATTTATGTATGTATTTATTTTATTTATGTATTGGAAAAATATCTGAATGGTAGTGTATAAGGGATTTTCAAAAAATACAGGATTTTGTTTTAGAGCTATTTTTTCCCATACATTTTCAAATTACTTTCACTTTCGGGTGGCATTTTCCTGCTGGAGAAGTATAAACGGTGTGAAAAAGGCTAAAATATAATGCTGAGTTAATCTTGGGTTAAAATACTTTTAATAACATCTTCAGTTGGGTTATAATGCCTTGTAGTTTTGAGGTTATCAGCTATGAGACGAATAGAGGAACCGAAAGAACTAAACTCCTTCATTTATATCCTCCTTCCAAGTGTTTTTCACAAACTCTGTCCTTGAGATTCTTTCAAGCTTGCAACATTTTCATTGATACAGTGACCAGACGACTGGGTGCTTCATAGCTGAATGTACACTGGAAAGAAACCTGTTAAATTTACAGTAAAGAACTGGCAGAAATCCACTGTAAAAACAGCACTTTTTTAATGTTTGTTTATGTTATTAAGGAACATTATAAAGTGTTACCAGATGTCTTTTAATCGCCGTGTTAACAGTGAAATCTGGAATGTAAATCTTGCGAACTTTGCGGCTGTATGGTGTTCAGGGCCGCGCGATGGGATGCCACGCTCCTCACGGCCAACGGTTAATGTGCTCGGAGTGCAGTGAACAGATTTAGAAAGTAGTGTGAGATCACAGACAGTTGAGCTATGGACACAACGGGCAGGTGTCTCCTATTTAAAGACAATCCTTGACCTGGTTGTACGCCGCGGGACGAGGGTGCAGCGAGGTTTGGGAGCTGGAGAGGTGAATGGAGGGCTGGAACAGGTGCGTCTGTCCATGTAGGTGGGCCTTCGTGACACGGCTGTGATGGAGAGGTCAGATCCTGACAGCTTCACACTCGGCGGAGCAGAGTCGAGCAGGGTTTGGTTACAGTCGCACTGAAGGCCAGTGTGTGCCGTGTTTCTGAGCTCCGCCTGTGAAGAATCACTCCGCTTTGGCTTTATTCTTCCCGACAGGTCATCCACTCACACCCTTTCTTTTAAAGTCCAACAGAAAACACAGCTAGGGCAGTTTCCGCACCATCAAATGGAGCAGTTGAATGCCCTCACGCTCAATAAGAGTTCAAGCAGTACAAAGAGTTTAAATGTGGATTGTGCTTCCTAGAGCAGGGGTTTTCAAAATAATGCATTTCTTTAATATGACTTAAGATATTGAACACATTTAATGCATTTTTTTATCACATTTAACTAATTTGATATTGCTGTTTCATTTTACTTTCTAGAGACTGGCTGGAAATCAGATTAATTGCGAATATTCTATGCAGATTTGGATTCTTGAGACACTTTGCGGTTGTAAAAACAATATTTAATGTGATTCTGTGCACATGTGTGAACTTAAGAAGAACTCACTTCATACATCCAATAGAAATCACAAAAACAAAAACAGCTGATTAAAAGATGAATGCAAAAACTGAAGACAAGTGCACATGACAGCCCTTGTAACAAAAAAATGAATTTTTATTTAATGATCAGAATCAGAATGTGCTTTTTTCACCAAGTGTGTGCAAACACACAAGAAATGTGTTGTTTTTAGGAGCTCTTGGTATAAACATACATATATGACAAGAGAACAGAAAGAACATTTAAATAAGTAAGACTAAGGAAAAAAACTAAAAATAAATAATAATAATAATGTGGTAAAAATTGGAACAGAAGATTTATGTACAGATTTGTGCATTTTTTACTGTATTAATAGTTTAATAAAATGATATTTTAAATATAAAAAAATAAAAATTACTGCTGCAATTACTCAAAACAACTTAAAAATAGTTGAAATAACTTAAATATCCCAAATGAACTAAACTTACAGTTCAATCATGACAACTCTCGGAACATTTTAGCATGGTGATGGATATGACAATGTTAATGCATTTGGTCTTGGCGGAACAGATCTGCTACACTGCTGCTGAATTGCTGCTGCTGTTGGTTATTGCTGTAGTTGTAGATTATTGCTGCTGCTGCAAGCAAGTACAGGAACTTGCTACTGCCAATGCATACGGCGATACGGTGCCGCGAGTCTTTAAGACATGCTGCTGCTGCACAAATAGCATATAAAATAACCCCGTAGCAGATCTATACAGATGGAGCTGGGGAAGGGGGAGGGTTTCAGAGAAATCCTGCAGGAATCTCAAGTGAATGCTAGCCAGCCATATAAATGCAAGGCAGTAAGCTCATTGGCTGCATGTGCAGCATGAACCAATCAGCTTGTGCCAAGTCGTTTAACTCTCTGAATATCATAAGTTACGTTAACACCCTGTCAGAATGCGCCATCTAGAGTTTCATGACTGAACTAAATATTTTTAAGTCAAGCACGGACGCTTACTTTTTAAAGTTGAAACCACACATTATTACTTATTCTAATGTTGTGATAACTAATCGCAGCAGTCATTTTTTACAGTGTGGGCCTTCTTACGTGAAAAAAGTGTGTATGAACTAACATTATATTTTAGTACACTGTAAAAAATGATTTTGGACTTGTAAATTAAGTAAATATTTTTTTATATAGATTTACAAGAAAATACTGTTTCAGTCTTTCATCTTCAAAATGTCATGTTTCATTCAATGTGTTACATCTGTCTCGGTTTCTTTCAGTCATTGCCTCAATCCTCATGTCACTCCCATTCCTTTCATTTCATTTTCGAGACTCTCATCCTGAAGCAGACTCCTTGTGATTGGTTCATCTTAATGGTGTTTAATTTTGTCCGAATGTTCTCTGTAAAGCTACACCATGTACTTGTACCTCGAGAGAAGGACGGATCTGATGTGGAAGATAAAGCTTTTGAGTTTGAGGCCCTTCTGGGAAGTGTGTGTGTGTGTGTGTGTGTGTGTGTGTGTGTGTTTACCTCAGAGTCAAGCATCCTCTCTATGTGCTGCTGCATTCTCTTGCTGGAAACCCTAAATATAAACTCCAGCGCTGTTTACTATAACCTCTTAGTTTATAGTTTGTCTTAAAGAGGTCAGCATGTGCTGTTTTCCAACCTGAACGGCCGTTCCTTCAATAGTTCACTTTCTACTGCTGGTTTATGGTCTGTATGTTTTTGTAACAATCTCAGCTTCACATCTCATTCACAAACTGTGTTGAACTAAATGTTTTTGATTTGTGGGTTTTATTAACATTATGAGTGGTGTTTTTTTGACACTACCATTCGAAAAGTTTGGGATTAGTAGGATTTTTTTATGTTTTTGAAAGACGTCTCTTCTGCTCACCAAGGCTGCATCAAAAATACAGTAAAAACTCTAATATTAAGAAATATTATTGCAATTTAAAATAAGTGTTTTCTGTGAAAATACAGTAAAATTAAATTTATTTCTGTGATCAAAGCTGTATTTTCAGCATCATTACTCCAGTCTTCAGTGTCACATGATCTTCAGAAATCATTCTAATATGCTGATTTGCTGCTCAAGAAACATTTATTGTTATTATAACTATATAATTATAATATTCCTATTATGTCTTACCCTAAACTTTTGAATGGCAGTGTACTTTGACCAAATTGTTATGGTTAATAAAAACTAAAACCATTAAAAATAAATAGATAGATAGATAGTTGATTAGTTAGTTACTTACTTACTTTAAATAATAATGAATAATAATACTGAATAAACTCAAAATAAACTGAATAAAATCAAAAGGGGGGGGGGATCCCTCAAAAAATCTATTAGTTGCCGTGGCCATATTTCTCATTTTCAAGTAGTTTAACTTAATGTACTAAACTAAAATTAAATCAAATTAAATAAAAACTATATTGGCATATGTAAAAAAAAAAAAAAACAATGAAATCAGAAAAATAATTCCAAATTTAATAAGACTATAATAGTATCTCAGTGATATTAAAACAATACTGGAATAAACCCATAACTCCATAATAATAACCAAATAAAACAAAAAAGTATTAATTTTAGCATGTAACTCATCCTGGAGCATTTGTTCTCCAGACATGAATGATTCCTCAAGTCGAGTGTTTTGCTGAGGAGAGCTGTGCTGTTACTTTACTAACCAGAAGACGGATCAAACTGCTAGTCTTGTCTCCTGCAGTGGTGAGGCTTAGAAGAGTGATTTAGCAGCTTGACCTGATCCACAGGAGTCTGATCCTGAAGCCGTGGGCCTGCAGTGACCACCCAGGACCTCCAGCACTCTTCTGCATGCGGGGCTCAGGAGGTCAGTCTGTGATGAGCGCAGTCTCGTTCTGACCCATTGTTTTCTCGTTCCACTCAAGAACTTCCTCATAATAGACAGCAGAGTGAGAGCCGGTCTCAGCAGGACATCTGGACACACATGAAGGACAGAGCGACTCGGGGCAGAGGTCAGGTTCTGGGCCACCCTCAATCCTGTGGTGATGTCATTTTGAATTTTCTGACAAAAGTAAGCTATTTTCGGTGAATATGCGAGACTTCTGATGCATTCGCCGATATAGGTATAACTAGAAGAATAACAGTGCAGTAAATGGTAAAATTATTTGCACTACAAACCAGTGTTTATGATTACGGCAATACATTAAAATAATATGGTCACAAATACCAGTTTGCAATTTCAAGCAGCTTAAATAACTGAAAGCAAAGCCTCACACATTCGAGTTCCAAACATACGGGCAAAAATAATAATAATAATAATAATAAAATAATTCTGGTCAAAATATATTTTAAATATATGTTGTAAATGATGAATCTGAATAAAATGATACACACACATATAATATTTTTATAATTTAATAATTAATAATTTTTTTATAATTTAAAAAAAAATTTTGGAACATTGTAAAGTATGTTTCTTGCTTTTTTTATTCAAATGTTTTATGTTCCAAGGTTATTATAATCAAAATTATTTAAGAATTACTTAAAAGTAAACGTTAACTGAAATAAAATAAAACATTTTTTAAAATTCTCATTTCTCATATAAATTTTGTTTAACTTCATGTACTAAAATACGTAAAAATAAAAATTAATTAAATAAAAAGTATATAACTAAAAATGTCAAAAATACAACAACAAAATTACGAAATCTTTAACTAAAATTAAAATGAAAAATATATTTCAAAATAGATTCAAAATATTAATAAAAATTACAAGGATCTCAATAATACTAATTGAAATGCATGGATGGCAAAATATATTTTTAAATGCTTTTTAAAAAATACATTTATATTTTTATAATATATTTTAAAAAATACACAAAAAACTGGCCAAAAATATATTGTAAATATATGTATATATATTTTTTTATTTTGAAATATATTTGAAAATATATATGTTCGTCATATGGGCCGGTCTTTCATTAAAAATAAGGTGTATAGACCTCGTCAGTCCACATCAAGTGCTCTCTTTGGGCTCGAGCCATAGTGTGCTTTAGATTGATGGCGTTGGTCAACACATGCAATTTCATACTGGCTCAGACAGAGCATATCTCATATGTTATTTATTTCCCTAGCCATTTATTAATGTAAATTATTCCTTCATTGCCCTGATTAAATATCAGCTCACAAGAGTAAAAAGAGTGTAAAATTCTGGCTCCTAATGTTGGCACACTTTGTCAAAATATACCAAATCTAAGGACTTTCTTGTGGAAAAACAGCATGCTTTTTGTTTTAATTAGTTTGATGTTATCCAGACTAGACTTTTTAAGGAGAACTTTGTATAGCAGGAATTGTGCAAACACACAGTCTGGCTTCCTGAGCGAGCTCCATCACATCTGTCTGAACCAGGCTCGGCTCCGGCTCCGGCTCTGTGATCGCACTACAGGGACCGAGTTTCCCTCACACTCGGAGATCTTACAAGCGAAGCGCTTTGTTTTCGCAGCTGAAGAGCATATCCATCACTTTGACAGAAGCCGACCGGAGTGAATGAGTATTGAAATCAAATAATATTCGTCATTAGTCTGTTTTCACGGTCTGCTTTATTATTAGAGACGGGAACATGCAGTGTGAAACCAACCAGCAGCTGCTTTTCATTCAAAGCCACTTCAGTTACTGCTCTTCATTAGATTATCACTTAAATTAACAAAGTAGAAATGTCTTTGAATTATGTATCAGTGTCAAACCAAGTTGCATTTGTTTAAATGAATAACAGCACAAAACTGTTCCTGCAAAACATTTCTTGAAGAGAAGTTTGTTAGCTAAAATGAATAAAAACAGTACTGTTTAACTTGTAGATTTGGATGTATTGGGACACTTTGCAATTATGCAACATCCATAGTTAATGTGATCCTCTACATCTGTATGAACTTGAGGAGAACTGACTTCATCCATAAAAAAACCAGTTGATCAAAAGAGCAAAAATGAAGAAGAAAAGTGAAGTTAGTGAAGAGAAAAGATCATGCAGCATGGTTTGAGATTTTCTGGCTGCAGTGACATTCAGACATATTTTAAAATATTTAATTAGACATTAGACATTTCTTGGGTGACTAGTGAACTACTAGGGTGTCAACAATATTTTATTTGTATAATATATTAATATATTTTATTTATTATTGTTTTATTTTAAGTGTTATTTGTGTCCAAAAATATTTTTTTTATTTTATTTTATTCGAAAATGTTTGATTATAGACATTTCTATGAAGACTAGTGTGAAAAAAAATTATTCTACTTATTTTTAGTAAAAAGTTAGTCATTAAGTGTGACTAGTGTACAAAAATATTTTATTTAAATTTATTTTATTTTATTTTATTTTAAAATGTTTGATTATAGACATTTCTAGGGTGACTAGTGTCCAAAAAATATGTATTTATCATATAATAATTATTTCTATTTATATTATGTTATGTTATTGGTTTTTTTTATTTAAAAATGTTTGATTATAGACATTTCTTTTATTTTATTTTTGGGGTATATCACAAAAAATACAGGGCATTAGAAAGATATACTATTATGAACAATATATATTTTACTGTTGTACCATTCAAACTATACTATAAATAAGGTTCACAATTTGCACAATATACACAATGTAATGTTAGAATATGCCAACAAAATTTGAAAGTAAATATTATACATGAGTAAATGTAATAAAGTAAATTGTTAAATGATAATTTGCACAATATGCACAGTAAAAATGTCTATTGCACATGTAGTGTAACCATAACAAAAGTTCAGATATAATGCAGTGTGTGTGGGGTGAGAGGGCAGGTTTGTCATTTTAATCAGAGCAGGTGAGCTCTTCCTTGTTTGCTTGAAGCTGTGTGTGTGTGTGTCTGTGTCTGTGTCTGTGTGTGGATGTGTGTGTGTGTGTGTGTGTGTGTGTGTGTGTGTGTGTCTGTGTCTGTGTCTGTGTCTGTGTCTGTCTGTGTCTGTGTGTGTGTGTGTGTGTGTGTGTGTGTGTGTGTGTGTGTGTGCGTCTGTGTCTGTGTCTGTGTCTGTCTGTGTCTGTGTGTGTGTGTGTCTGTGCCTGTGCGTCTGCGTGTCTGTGTCTGCGTCTGCGTCTGTCTGTGTCTGTGCCTGTGCATCTGCGTGTGTCTGTGTCTGCGTCTGTGTGTCTGTGTCTGTGCCTGTGTGTCTGTGTCTGTGTCTGTGCGTCTGCGTGTCTGTGTCTGTGTGTGTGTGTGTGTGTGTGTGTGTGTGTGTGTGTGTGTGTGTGTGTGTGTGTGTGTGTGTGTGT